>NW_026623844.1:0-91144 GCF_030028575.1 Malurus melanocephalus | reverse complement strand
CAAAGAGAAAACTGCCCTGTTTTTCTAATTTGCCTCTTCCAGCTCCCGGAATCAAGCTGGTCTGGAGAAACAATTGCAAATGTTACTGGCCCTCAGTGTCAGGTTATTGGGTGCCAATTATCCTGTGTTCATARCCCACAAATAGCCTGTGAAAATGCAGTACTTCAGGCTGCCAGCAGTGAACAGAGGCCAAATTTCTCTCACTTGGAACATGAAATTGCAAGATCACAGACGATAAATGAAAAATAAAATGACACAGAGGTTAAAATGACATGGAATAAGATCTTTATCTGATGTTCACTCAGTTTAGCAACTATGAATTTCTGAAATAAATTAAAACAGAGATAAGATCACAGCAATTTTGGATGACAGAGATAAACTAAAAGGATGTCTGAAAGTTTTGCGGAGAAAAATTGTRTTTAACATCAAGTCTGTGCCTTATATAGAACATTAACTAAAGCAAAGCAATAGACCAAATGTTCTATGATTTATTGGTTCCCAGGAACTAATCTGACCTTTCACTGGCAGGAGTAGGAATGCTGAGCTACACARATCAGTATTTATGTGCAGTGTGAATTTGTGTGCATGCTGTATTATTTTACACAGAGTCTGCGGTCCAGAAGATGGAAAACTGGCTTGAGTGTTATACCTTGACTCTGGAAGCAGATCCTGGAACCCGCAGAATTCCTTCAGTTTCCAAACCCGTTTCCTCAAGCTTGAGCARCAGCTGAAAGAAGAGACAACAAAATCCAGGAAAATATTTGAAGCACTTAAGAATAATACTGACTTTTTTTTTTAATCTAGATATCCTTGAAACTAATCTGAAAAATGTACATTTTTATGAAATCTGCTAATGAAAATGAGCCAGTTCATGGAAATAACCTGCCTAATTTGTTCTCCATATTCCTGACCCTGAAGTAAGGAGTAAGCAGACTATAGAAAATTGCTAATGCAATAGGCCTCTCTGTCCTTGACTTGAGTTGTATAGAACAATTAACACATAAATGTATTAATAAAAGARCAGATACATTTGAAACACAATGGTGTTTTGAAGGAAAAATAACCTCTGAGAAATGTTTAAGTGTGCCCCAAGAAGCACAATGGAAAGTTCTACAGATAACATATGCTTTTTGGAACTGAGAACTCAGATTAGAAAACTATCCCAGGATATTCTGAAATTACTGTAAATAAAGAACTACTCTTTCCACTCTAATTTTTTATTAAAAAAAAAAAAAAGTTTTGATTTTACATAGTTTTGAGTATTGAAAAAAAAAAAAAAATCCTAGCATTTAATCATACAGCTCTGGATTTTCACCTCCAGATCTGCCTCCTGCCCGAACTTGGATTTTTCTAATTTCCCATGGTATCTTGACAGAGGAGCTGTGGAGCTGATTGCAAGATCATGTAAATATTCAAGTTGTGTCAGTCTTTCCCCTGACACTCCCTGACAATTCTCCTTTTGCCGGTATTTATAGGGAAGTCTGTTGCAGTTTGGAGTCTGTGTGAATCTGTGCAATTGCACACGTGCTTGTGTCTGTGACCTGCCTCCAGCTGCCAAACAGCTCACATAAATACCCTTGTCTTGTCAGAAAAACCTCAATGAGAAGACACCACTTCCATTCTGGGAATGGTAGCTAGGTAATACCTATGGTTTGAATTTATATGAAATTAAAACTCCCGAGAAAACTCATCTCTGCCACTTCTGCACACACATAATTTTGCACGGYTCTCTGATTTAATGAAAAAGGGAAACAGAAAGACATTTGTTTCCTGAAGTTTCCAGCGTGGTATCACAAAATTTCAAAAATCAAAAAGGGTCCCCATCACAGATAAAACACAAAAAAAGGAGCAAATTTTCTCTCCTGGTCATGAAGTTTTCAAACCACAATATTCAGTCAGACGATCTGTAGATACCTGCCAGTCTGTAAAGCCGGCATCTTCTCTTATCTGACCACTCTTTCGAGTGTCAATGGAAATGGTGGAAAAACAGATCTCAGCGACCAAGCAGGCTGAGTGATACTCACTTTTTGGAAGATGAGGGGAACTTTAATTCCAGGAAACTTCTTCTGATCATTCTCCAGCAGTACGGTGAGAGGGACTCCGAAAAGACCATTCTCTTAAAAACAGTAACAACAAAAGTGAAAATGAGGAAACACAGCCTCGCAAGCACCTTCTTTCAAAGCTGACCAGCATGAAGGTGACTGCAAAGTCACAGTACCTCGTCCCCGGACCCTCTCCACACGGTTCCTCTTCAGTTCCACGCCCAGCGCGTCGTAGAAGGCCGTGAGCTCGATCAGGGAGAGGTAGCGAATCTTCTTCATGTCTTCAGGAGASAGGTCCCCAACCTCTGTCAGTCCAAACCGGCTTTTCCGAACGATGAATTTCTACAGGAGAGATGGGTAGCATCTTTATTTGCACAAAAATTACAGGAGGTGAACTTCTGTTTCATGAGAGGTGCTTGTATGGGATTGGAAATTGTGTTAGGGCAGATGGATAAAAACAAATAGATGAACTACAGCCCTGTATATTGGCCTGGTTTGCTGACACAGCTTGCATCCACCTGAACATGAAATTGAGCTTCTTGCTCACCTTGCTCTTTGCAGTTTGACTGGGCAGAGGTGCTGAAGCACCTCAGTACCTGYACTGCAGCTGGGACAAATGAGGCACAGGCTTCTTTTAACTTTTTGCCCAGTTTCAGCAGGATGTAGCAGTTTGCTCTGCTTTCTGCCTTCCCCACAATGTCTCTGAATGCTGTTGAAGTGGCTGACACAGTTAATYATGGATAGGGTTGTGTATCAATTGTGTGTGTGTAATGAATCCATGACTGCTTTTTATAACGCTATTAATTTATGAACTCTTACAGAAGACTTCAAACTAAAGATCTGAGGAAAAGCCCAGAAGCAAAATTGCTTCGTCCTGAAGCCAACCTGCCAACTTTAGTGGTATTTTTTATTACTCAAGAAGMCTTTAGGCTTAAAAACAAGACTCCCAGCAGCTAAGAAGTAATTTATTCAAGTAGGCTTGAACTAAACGATACTGAGTAATTTGGGGGCATGTGAAGATGTCTGCATATTTTAGAAACTGCAGTGTTGTGGACCAGAGCCAGGAATGTTGTGTCATGACAGATGCGTTTGTACAAATGTCAAAAAGAACAAACACCCATCAGTTTCTGACATAATTGTTAGACATAACAACGAAGTAATAGTAAAAAACATGCTTTTCAAAGAACTGTGGATCTTTGGTATTTAATGTTTTTTTAAATTTATTGTAATTTAAACCAGGAATTGTTAGTCAGAGGTATAAATAAATAGTATTACAAATYATTTGCTTCCTTTAGGGAACTGAGTGGAAACACAGCCTCTAGYAATGTTTTGCTTCTGGAGATTTAAGCTCAGGCCTTCATTATTTTAACAAATTTGRAATCAAAATGATTTACTCATCTTTAAATCAAACCAGTCAAGCCAATTAAGGAAGGGGTAAACAAAAAAMCCCAACAAYCCCACCCCAAAAACSAATCCAAACCAAAAATTAAACTTAYACCAGTTTTCAAAAGGAAGGGAGYACAAAAGTTATCTAAATCATGTTGTTTAAGACTTTCTAAACTACACTACACATGGTCTTTCAATAGAGGCTAATAATAATTGGGAAAGAAAGAGTGCAGGCAATGGAATAACTTATTTACATACTGCCTGGGGCATTTTAGGCCAGAAGATTCCCTCCTTAAAATTCAGCAATTCCACTGTTACCCTTATTTTGAGACTTAATAAAAGCTGCATGGAGGATWGCCTTCTGAAGACACATAACATACTTAAGAATATCTACACATTTTGGTTCCAGTGATGCAAAATGTCCAAAAGTAGTCAAAATGCAATAAATCACTTTGGAAAAAAGGAAAACAAAAATCCAGTTGTATACACATATTTTTTTTTGTAAGAGAAAAACATTCCAAGCACTGCCAAGCTGATTGCAAAGGATGCTACAAAGATTTTCCACAGTGGCTCTTTGAYTTGTAGGGTCACTATGATGTGATGCTGTGGTTAATACAAGTTTTGGGGCTGGCCAGCTTTCTCGTGTCTTGTGTCACAATTTTCCAGTGKTTTTTCTTACAATGTTTTCTTACAATTTCCAATGTTTTTTCTTCCTTCCTTTGAAGGATGCTGTGCTATCCTGACACGAGATTACTAACTTTCCAGCTAAGGATCGTGTCTGATATTTTGCAACCTTATTTCTATGTGGAACTGCACAGTGCACTCAGACTTGTGGTTCTGCAATATCTTCAGCTGAGTCACATGGATCATGGTCCCACACTGCAGAAWTCACATGTACACTGGGAAATCCCCACACTCCTGGGTATGTGAAGTTGACTCTTCTGGGAGTCAGGGGACTCCCTGCTGCAGAGACAGGCTATTTTATGTTATATATTATCTCTCTGTGCAGCTCTGTACACACCATCAATGAAGCTGGTTATGTTGTCAGACCCACCCTGGAGAAAGAGTGATGTTGCACAGCCTCCAGCACAGCCCCAYTGTCTCACCATGGGGACGGAGGGACAATCCTTCCGAGCATAGGGGACTGGCTGCTCAGAGTAACAGAGCGAGAAGTGATTTTTCTGCTGAGCTCCATTACAGTCTGAGTCATCATGGGAAAAAAACCAAACACTACAAGTGGCAAAAGATGAAGTAAGGGAAAGGCCAACATCARCAGCTGTGATTGTTGACTTTATTCAGAAACACTCTGCAATGACCTGGCATGTTTCTTGTGTGGTCTTCTGAGCTCACAGAATTATGTCCTCCATGTAGAGCAGCTCAACTCCAGCACAATATTGGTGTTTTCTAAAACTTATCAATTATGAACCCACAGAGACATGATTTTCAAATTAGCATCTTCTGTTCCCCTGTTGTCCCCAGTTTCCCTGTTACATCAACTGGGAATTATCTGAGCTGTTGCAGAGAAAAATCTGTGAGTGTGAACATGTTTTAGTAAACACCAAAATCATGATGAATGCAGATACCCTTATTCTGCACAGGACAGTTTGTCATTCCCACAAAAATACCCCCAAACAACAAAAGCCCAGAAAAACCCACAGGAATTTCWCATAAGTTGTGTCATCTACTTGGTGTCTTATCTTTCAACGTGGAAGTTTAATTCTGTATCTCACCTTCTTCTTCTTGGTGGAATTCTAAGATGGACAACTGAATAATTGTCACATAATTCATTGTCTGTGTGCATTGTAACAATTTCTGATTGGGTTGGGACCTCAGAACATCATAACATTCAGGAAATTATTCCACATAATTTACAGCTATTTCTTACATGTCACCAAAGAGGTGGTATTGGAAGCACTAAATTAATGCTCCAGTTTTCATTGATGGAAGTTGTGAGGGCTGATGGAAGTAGAAAACTGACTTTCGTGACTTCATGAAATAATTCCAGGTGATGACAGAACTTTCAGTGTATGTCTGGTTGGATGATGTGGCAATCTTTTCTTGAATAATTCATGTTGTATTTCCTACAGTGTGATTGCTCTGAATACTGACCAGAGACAGCCAGCACTGCTGCAGGACTAAGGTTTGCTTTCCCCCCTTTATCTGCAAAGCAGTTTTAAATCCATATGTTAACAAAGGCAGATAATCTGTGAGGAAAAAAGTGAGAAAGCAGACCAGTAATGAAAATGATTATTAGTTTTAATGGGAGGAAGCAGTTTTTATTTCTGTGTGAGAAAATTGTGGATGATGCAATATTCCTGGGCTGAGTTACACGTACTCATCTGGGTACACATGTTCATGAAGAGTACAAGTAAAAACTTGGCTTGGATATCCATATGAGCTTTGGTGCCTCCCTGGGAATCAATCCCAGGCACAGCGAGCAGCCTCTACAAAGCAAACACTGCGAAGGACAGATCATGGATCTTACAGACCCCGGTGTGCTGGGGATACAAAGCAGCAAATTGCTGTGTTAAAGAAAACAACCGAGAAAATACATGGAGAAGAAACTTACTGGCAAAGCCGAGTCTTCCTTCTTGAATCTCTGGTTTTTYGGCCACTCTTGGGTTTTTGGAAGGACTGTAATGGATTCTGAGAAAGAGACCTCATAGGAGAGCTCTTCTGTTATGGATGGGCTGCCTTTATCTRTTCCACAGTCTAGACAACTGTTAGCTGAAAATAAGGGAAATTATAGATCAATGAATGCATGCTTGCATTTAGTACAGAGACATTAAAAAATTGAACAAAGTTGACAAAATTCTTGAGAAAGTAATGAAGGMAGGACTTCAAAGAGGAATTTCAGTGCAAACCACAGCATGTTCCTGTTTYGTTTCGAGGAAATAACCCCTTAGAAATAAAATCCCTGTTTTCATTTTACACCATTTAACTTGTTGCTATTTGTGAGAAAGAYAGTCAAGCTGGACCTTCCTGTTTATCAGGAACTACCAGGTTTTTGTATTCCATCCTTGTCTACCCAGGCCAGCATACTGTGGTGTCACTTGTCAAGCAAACAATTGAAAATAAAAGGTCTTGACAGAAAAATGCTGCTTGCACTGTTTCTCAGGTTACTGATGACTTATCTACAATAACAAGACATGGTGCATATATTTTATGTGGTCACATATGCATATTTCTCATTGTTGATAGTTTGGTGATGTAGCACCAAAAGAGGACAAAATGTACAATATTCCAGTTTGAAAAATGCTGTATCTACTGGCATTTCTAGCAGATATTGTGAAATGACTTAAAGCTTTTCTCTAAAATTTAGTTACCTCCTTAAATTACTGGATGYCAGAAGAAAATTTTTGAAATCAGTACAATCAAGTCCAGAAATATGCTATTGTCATGGAGGCCAAAGTGTGATAACATACATGAGTTCCAGGGTTGCCAACTTTCCTGATGGATCTCTAGTATGTCAGGTCAATTTTTAGTTTTCCTGTAAGGTTCTGCTCCTAGACCCAGTTGAGATGGAATCATAAATTTAATTGAAAGTATAGTAAAATTTCAGACCCCAGGACTGCAGAGAAGAATTTACTAACATGACCCAAGTGTATCCAAAAGCCATGGYAATCAGAGAGTGAATTAAAAAAATTGAATATCTTATAAACCTGTGCATGCCCCAAGTTCTCTGAATGACTGCATTTACAGATACAGAGACACAAATATTTTTTGCAACACCCTTTATTTTACAAATCTGATATGAAAAAAGTTAAGTGTGTTATTAAGTGGCTTCTGGGCTCTTAACTGTGGCTTTAGTTGTTATTTAATGTCCAAGACATTTAAGATGTTTTCCATCTCTCTTTCAACCCTTGGACCCGGGACCACAGAATGTCCATGGCACCCCTGGCATTTGGTTCCCCACCTATTTCAGTAAAACTGCTTGCAGAGCAGAGGTATCAGYAGAGCAGCTTTTGCCACCAAGGAAAATGTCTGTGGCACTGTATCCAGAGGCAAACATCCAAGGGACGAGCTTAGAAATTTGGGTATTAATATCCCTTTTGTTAAGCCCTGCACAATGGCGATGGGAAGAGCTTTCAAAGTAAAAGATGAACATTCCCATGGAAGGTTGCTGACAATTATTCAGACACTGAGTAGAAGCACTGCCATTAGCACTGCCATTAGCACTGCCAATCACTGTCAGGGCAAAGCATTTAAGGGATAACACCATTAATAGATAAGAATAATAGCCCAGAACCAGGAAAATTATAAATTTCTAATACTACAGTTTCTGCAGTACTGGAGAAGAAATATGGAAGAAATATGCCTCTTTTTTTCATGATTTGCAACAAGAAAATACACTGATGACGTATTTTGGACAAATTCTGCACCATATTGTTTACAGGTTATTTTTACATTTCCAGCCTTGCAATGATCAACATTTTTCTGTGTCTTCCATTGAAGACACCAATCTTTAACGGGAAAATTTGGTTCCTTCATGACAATAAGCTGACAATGATTTTAAGGAAATACATGCAGCACTGCCCCAAAATGAAAGAGGGGAATAACCTCTGAACCCCAAAATGGTCTTTCTGTCATTTCACTAGGAGGAAGCGAACACTGGTTACATGTTGTCATACTCACAGCTAACTGATTTCCAAACTGGCTTCTGCCCAGGAAGCTGGATACCATTAGAAGATACTGGTGACACTGGAACTGTCTCAAATGTGGGCTGATAGGCAAGGAAAAACRATCAGACTGCAGTGAATGTAAACATCTATGGACAAAAACTGCTACAGTTCAAGCAATGGAGCATCATTCTCAGCTTACACACTTTTGACGAGATTAAACAACCTGCTGTGATTCCTCAGAGTACATTTTTCATAGCCAAGCCTGAGAATCAATCTTCCCTGGACTGCACAAATTTGGACAATGTGGAGGTCAGTAATAYTGCAGCTTGCTGTACCTAATGAGTCCTGTCTTACAAAATGACTGAAATTAGCTAAGTAAATTGCTGTACAGAATTAAACTAACCAAAAGGTCCTCTTAAAATTGTAATTCACCCTGGTTTTAATCACTTTGGCCACTAATCTTTTTGAAGGCTCTCTGGCACACGTTGAGTATCCGCTATTCCCAGGGGCCTGTCAGGAATCAGTCTGTTTGCTACCTCTTGTGATTTGGGCACCAGAAAGTTATTAATGGATGGATGTTTTCCCATAGGTTATATGCTAATGCTTTTATTAGTGAACTGCAAAAAACAATTTGAGGGAAAAAAGAAACATGAATAKTCAAATTCATTTCTTTCAACTCCAGAAATCATTCTGCACTGCAGAGAAGTGGCTTGGTGGCCCAAGGGGTGACGTYCAAGCAGTGTCACCTCTTCTTAACAGAGGAGTTTTGGCCTTGTTCTCAGCAGTTTTGTGGCTCATAAAAACAAATCTGAGTGTTTGTATTCCATGGGCAGTAGCTGCTCATGTATTCGTTCTTGAATTGAAGAAACCAAATCAAAACAAGGTCAGGAAATAAAATAATGCTCTGAAGGTCACTCAATAAAAATAACTACAATGTTCCAAGCCCACCTTGTTTTTTTCTGCTGTTATTCACATCCTTGTGGGAGCCCCTGAAGCCCCAGCCCTTCCCAAACCTTCTGTCTCACCCACCCTGAGCCTGATGGAGCAGACCCGGTTTTCCAGCTGAACCTGCAGCTCTGGGCCCCCAAGAGCCCCCAGTACCAGCTCTTTAAATCACTCTTTAAATTGCTCTTTAAATTGCTAAGTCGGCTGTTTATCAACAAGTAGCAATGCCTCAGGGCAGGAATTCTGTTTTCCCCAATTGCAGTCRAAGTGTGGGAGAAGCATTCAGGCTGCTAAAAAATGTCAGATATTTAAAAGACAGGCAGCTCTTCCAATTGGAATCCTGACATAATGTTGCAGTTGTTTTATTCAGTCTTATACTCTGAGCTATTCGTGTAGCAAAGTCAAATGTAACATGAATAAAATCTCTCCTGAGAGAGTCCATTCAACGTCTTGTGAACTTGATAGCAAACAGCATTTGAGTCACATGGATTTCCTTTGCCAGAAGACTGTAAGGACCACTGATTTTTTTTAAAAAAAGAGAACTGGATGTTTTTATGATAAAATCCCACAACATTTACACAAAAAGCTTCAGGACATAAAAAAGCACTACGAATTTCAGGTGTGAGTACAGAAGTGGAGAGGATGGCTCAACTTGCCTCAGCAAGGATCAGCCATAAAAGTCGCTATGCTTCTGTTTAAGATCCAGATGGAGAAATTAATGGTAAACATTAGCAACTGGCTCATCTACTTTCAGTGCTCAAAATATCTGACCCTGTGAACAGTAGCCAGAATAGATTTACAGTCAGTCAAGTTTATTAAGAAAAAAAAAAACACTTCCAGCTTTGTTACATGGGTGAAATGAGTCGTGAAGCACCTGCAGTAAGCCAGTTCTGATAGGCAGAGCTGGCAGACATGGAYGTGGGTGATGGAGTGGGCTGCACACCTCTGCTGGCTCCCAGCAGGGCTGGCTCTAGCCTGGGGCAGCTGAATAATGTGAGCTGTGAACAATAACTGGAGTATGTAAAAATATCAGATTCTCAGCCCCATTCCCCATCCTCCACAGTGAGAGTGGATCAAGAAACCAAATCGATGTCTCTTTTGTGAAATGTCTTCCTTCCCCCTCAACTTTTTTTAATCTGAGAAAAGGAAGACTGGGAATAAAACCTTTTAAATGCATGAATTTAAAGATTCAGATTATTTATGTAKTATAAAAGAAGATTAAAAAACTTTTGAAGACCTCTCAAGGAATGTGAAAGACTAAGAGTCAAATTGTCTCCTTAACTAAACTGGAACAGTTTTAGTTCTTTGCCTGGGGCTCCAACAAAGGTGAGGCTTCCCATATCCTTCCTTCAGGCTGAAAGCGATCATTAGACACACTAAAAATGAGCCCACTGTTTGCTGCCACAATATAAACAGGAATTTCCAAAGGGAAGATGAAATCAGAAGAGCAAGGAGAGGATGGAGATGAGGTAGACAGTTCTTTAGCAGCTACCCTCATTGTAGAAGATGTAAAAACCAAATCATTGGAGCACCAAAGAGATCAAATTTTATTTTCAGCCCTGCAGTTAAGGGAAATAAAGGGAAAGGAGGATAATCTTCCAGCTCTGGCCAGGACACAATTTGCCCATGCTTTGAATATATTCATATTTCCAAGCCCTACCATCACAAACACCTTTTCATGCAAACAGCTCTGGGTTAGTAAGGGATTCTTCTTTAACTAGGACATGATTTTGTCATGCATTGCTGAAAGTAAAATGGTTATAAAAACTCTTCAGGAGTTTTAGTTAATTGTCACGTACAGGGTTGGGCTTCACTTCCTCCCTCCAATAACAGAACCAATGCGTGTGTGTCCCCCATTTGTATTCTGCTGTTGATTTTTCTCRGCTCTGAGCACCAGCAGAGCCGATGGCTTCTGATGGAAGCAGCAGGGTACCAGCAGTAAGGAAAATCAGACCACTGTGATTACTAAACCATCCAATTTAGAGCTCGGTAATGTGGTGGTCWGTCGGGTCTGCTGGCTCTAGAGCTGTCTGAAGCAGCGTAAAGCACCTGAGCTGGGACAGGCTGCTCTACCAACCAAGGAATGGCTCGTGGAAGGGTGATGCAGGAAGGGGCAGAATTTTGCCTCTAGGGATCATGGCACCATTCCAGGATAGGCAACAGAAAAAAAAAAAAAAAAACAACCAACCAAAACTACCAAATGAGAAATAACTGCATTTCCTTTTATTTCAGTCCATTCTGTCTGTTGAGGGGACACTCCTGCCATGAGGGCATGGATCTCAAGGCAGGATGGCTGGAAAAGCACCCTTTGGTCTGTGTTGCCCCCTGCAGAGCCAGGGCACAAGGCAGTAGTAGCAAAACATCTAACAGGGCGGGTTTTTCAGAACAGAGAGAGAAAAAAAAAACCCCAGGGCAAATCTGTCTTTTCCTTCCCCCACTCCAGATGACAACTAATTTATGCCTCTTTACTGGTCCCTAAATCTCATCTCAGGTGACCCTAGTGAGATAATCACCTTTTCTCTCATCATTAGCCAAGGAAGAGAGTAATCCATCCTGTGACCCATCCCTCTAGGCTCTTGCAGTTCTTAGGTTCTTGGGAAGAGGGTGTAAATCCATCCTCCTAATGGGAGGATTATAGAGTTATGTGAAACAATTAGAGCTGGTTTGCTATTTGCAGCATGTTTTCTTCTTCASTTCCCAACTAAAAGACAGGATGGGAAAACAGAACTCCACGTCACTTCAAGCAGTCTCCTTCCCCGCCTCTCTTCACCAGCTGAGCTGAAAAGGTTTGTCCCTCTCCATCCCCTGTCACTCTTTGCTTTTGGCTGGGTTGTTTTTAAATGTTCTTCTCTTCCCTGAACTGATTCATCACGAAGATCCACAGGCAGCTGCAGTRCCATGCCCAAAGAGGCAGCAAAACTCCAGGGACTGCTGATATCCCCTTAAAAAGACTACTTGGGAAACGTTTAGGTCAGGCACACAAGCCCTCCTGAAGCGTGTTTATCCCTGAAGAGCTGATAATTAGGACAAGGTTTCTAAATCCTATAATAACCAGCAGAGATAGGAGCACTGGTCAATGGGAAAATTAAGAGGGTTGGGAGCCTTGAAGGCTTTCAGAAATACAGTGTTTCACAGTCAATTGGATGGTGTTGTGTTTAACATCTAGGAAGCACCTGCAGAACTACATATTTCTGTGGGAAGAAGAATTAGAAGACTTAATTACCWATTTGATCTTATCTTTCAGACTTTCACAATGCAGAACTAGCAAGTGAACCGAATTTTGRAGGAGATAAAACTCTGATTTGAAGAGCAATAGTTCCGAAGAGCCAAATTCCCTTTGCAAGTGAGAAGCTTTAGCAATTGAGAAGTGGAAAAATAAGCAGGTCAAAAATAGATCAGTAATGTGCCCACCTGAGAGGAAGTGTACAAACTTTATTTAGGTGATTGAAATTTGTTAGGAAACTTAAGATTTTGTAAAAAAAATTAAACACCTTAAGGTATATAGATACTTGAATCAGGAGAAGTGTGCTAATCTACTCAGAAGTACCATCAACTTTTTAATGTTCATTCAAACATGCCTGATAATCTCTCATGAAAGAAAATCTGCCCATAGGAAACTACGGGATACTTCTGGGATATGTGCAAGAGGTTCAAAAGAATCCAGACACTTAATTTAGAGACAAATACCTTAAATATCTGGACATTGTATCTTTCTAATTTTAATATTACTCTTCAGCTACAACTTTATTTCCCAGTTTAAAAAAAAATAAAAATTCAGGATATCAAGCTTTGAGGAGAAGGTAGAACAAACAGGAAAGGAYAAAGTAATATCATAATGAAAAAGAGTTTCTCAGAGTTTTGTAATGGCAAAAAAWTTAATATTAATTCCAAARGTGAGCTTGYGAGCTTGTTGGTGACTMCCATTTAAGATATAATGAKTGATAAATGTAAAATCACCTTKGTTGCTTTGAGCASTGGACTAAACTCACATGGTTTACTGCATTSCCTAAATCAAAACATGTGGTGACARGAACYGGTGCATTTAGAGYTATCCTCAYGGAAAAGKGGATGAAACCTCAAGAGGTACTGCTGATTTCTGAAGCCACRAAGCAAAGGAACTGTWAATAGGTTTTCATTTGCTAYGTAAGTGAAATGTAACAGCCAGTGTACCAGTTACAATGGTGTTGGCAGGTGTTTAATTGCATCTGCATATTTGAACCCCAGTTGCTTCATTAGGTAAGTTTTACTTCACCACTGAGACTGCTGAGTAAATYGCAAGTGTCCCCAGAAGCCATCAAAAATTTGAATAGCTGCCAAGAGTAACTCACCAATTTCCAAAAAATAAAGGAGTAAATGATAGTCTGGATAAGAGGTTGCAGCAGGAAGGCTGACAACAGACACAACATTATGTTAACAGGTTAGTTGCAACACTGTATACCACCTATTGTATTTGGGCTCTTTCTTTCCTCTCAAATGTAGTGCATACAGCATTAAAAATATTGTCTTAGGGTCAGAAATTGCTAATGCCTGGCTGTACATTGCCAGCAGAAAAGGGTTCCTGTCTGGTGGAAACTTGGGTGAACTACTTGCAAATTGCATAAAAATTAAGATCAAATGCATTCGCTAGGATACTTACGGGAGAGTCACCGGTGCCAAAGATGTCTCGCACATCCCGGACTGTGTGCTTGTTCTTCTTCCTCAGGGTCTGAGTGTAGGTRTTGTACCTCTTCTGAACAGCAGCAGCTTGAGTTCTGGTCAGAGTGGACAGCAGGGCTTGGCCATCCTCCTCTTCTGCTCCTGAGATCAACGTGGATAAACCCACGTCTTGCAGCCATTCTGCCTCCAGCTCCCCTTCTGTGGAGAAAGAGAGTGTGTTACTAAGCCTGGCAAGGAAGGGAGCAGGGGATGAAGGAAAGGAGTTGGCAGGATGGACTGCTACCACAGCCCCTACCTTGAAAATACTCTAATTCYAACCTTTCTTATGCCAAGTAAGAAAGTTAAGTTAGTTTTGTAAACACATTGCCAACTTTCAGTTTGTCAGTGTCTGCACAGAAGAGGATGATGGGGAGAACAGAAGAGGSRTTYCATCASCATGTGTGTGAAGAAGGCAGCAGAGCAACCAGCCTRGAACAGCAGTGTCCCTGAAATTAACCCCTAATTCAAGAGCATAAATCCCCTCATTCACCATTTATGCCACACTCACCACTGGTAACAACATCCTGTACTAGAGAAAGCTACTTACCATTGGCTGATAGAAATTAAATTGGTATTCCAGTTCAAATATGTGTATACAACACAAGCACACCAATGATGTAATTTGAGATTCCAGGGGGTCAGCAGGTGAAAAAGCCACAAGAGAAGTGTGATGTATATCTAGTCTAATTGCTTGTTTTGAACAAGATGATTAAGAACCAGGGCTGCTCACTGAAGAGCAAGGGTCAGGAAGGGGTAGATGTTCAAGGTGAACTAGGGAAGGAAGATGAAGAAATGGCCATCCTTGTATGCTAGGGATCACCCTAACTTCTAATGATTAAAGCCTTGCTAGTACTGCACATCCCAGCRTTTCTTGGTCTATCAGTTAGTGACTATCTTCTTTAATCCTGTTCAGTACCTGCTTCCCAACTGGTTCAGTTCTGCAACTGATTCCCTAGTGAGGTTATGCATTGTGGGAAGAATTGTGTTTTATCCTGGCTCTACTGGACATGGCAGAAGCTTCTGGCATCTTTTCAGAGCCACACCTGCACTCCCCTCGCTACCAAAACCTGTCCATGTGAACACAATGTAGGTTCTCAGCTACCTGTTACATTAAATGAATATGCCCTATCATTATCTGACTGGGAAAAGGTCCCCCTGTACCTTCTCTGAATCATTCAGTAATTTTAAATTTGGGGTTCATTGCTTTTTGATTTGTCTTCTTTTGAAAGTAAACAGTCATGGTCTTTTCAAATGTCTCTTCATGTAGGAGATTTTGAGGTCCTTCATTTCAGTTTTGTGAGCATTYCTAGCTCAGCAGTATGCTGCTTGACACAAGACAGTAATTTCATTCCAGCCCTGACTGAAGAAGAAGTACTACAAATAAACATGTCAAACAGGAAACAGATTAATTTGCAGCATGTTCTATAAAACAACTTGTCAATGCACTTATTGTTCTTGTCCCAGCGCCAGTCTTAATGGCAGGTTGGTATTTCCACTCTCCCTTTATTGCCTCTTSTTGACATCAGAATGCAGGCTGATTGATGGACACCAGTTTGCTGCACTTAGGCMGTTAGATACACAAAAGAGAAAATTACAGGACTGGACTGGAGGAACAAGCAAAAGCATCTTATGCATGTGCCATCACTGACTTCATTGTTAACTGCCCTGCCTCTTTACAAAGCACTATAAAAATAGCTGCTTCTAAACCCTCCTGCTCTGTTAGCCAGGGTGTGATCAGCCCTGTATCCCATGAAATAGCTTGTCTCTGCTCTTATCCTTTCTGTATCCCCAGACAGGATGACAGACAGTTCCTTTTCCTTCTCTGTAAGTTTTGAACCAGTGGTTCTCCTGCCATTTTCACTCTTCTTTCYAAGAAGATCTCTTTTAATTCTTGTGTGCTGCTGTTGGAGCCACATGGGTCAATGTTTCAGTTTTCTAATTGTATTAATTTTGGCTTTTGTCCTGACATATTCTTTCCAAGAACTGAGTTTGTAATCAAACTTGTTTTTCATGATGCTATGAAWAATAGCAGGGCAGACACGAATTTCTGCCAGCTTACCCGTCACTTTGTGACTTGCTTTCTCTGGCTTTTAACCTTTTTCCTGTTCTAACCACTCACAAACAAAAGACTAAGACATAGCAACAGCAATCCGAGGAGTAAAAATATAAAGAGAAGAAATTTATGCATTAAAAAACCCTCAAAATGTTATGACACACTTTTATTAAATTAAGGTTAAAACCTCCCCATATTGTTTTCACAAAACATTATTTTTATGGTGTTAGCTACTTATACAGCAGGGTCTTGATAGTGTGTTTGATTCTGCTCCACCAGAAGACAAACAGATAATTGAGAGGATAATTCTCTTTTTCTCATAGAGTCTGCTAGGAAAGAGTGTTTKGAATTTCAGATATAACCTTAAACAACTCCCAGCGTTCAAGCCTTGTAACACCAAATTGTAAAGCGATTCTGCATATCACAGACATCTTAAATATATCACGACTTTCTCCTCCCCTACATTTTCATCCCTTGTGYCACTTGTCATGATCTTCTGTTCTTTTTTGACTGCATTTGCTAACATCAACAGAGTCAGTGTGCTGCTGTCTGCCCCTTGCACACGATGTCTGGCAAATCACACTGAGGTTTTGACAATCATGCCTGTCTGGCTTCCATCACCCTGGTCTCCTTCTTAAGGATCTTCATCTCCTCCTCTCAAAGACATCTCAAAAGAGTGATGACTATTCAGTTTTATTTTGCCCTGAGGTTTTCCACATTGATTTTTGGTGTTTTGATCGTTGGCAAGGAGTATTATCCCATTAGGACCTTAATAGAACTCACTATTATTTCTAAGATTTATAATCCCAGACTGAACGTATTCCTGATGTTAATAACTASGAAAAACACTGCCTGATTGGGTATGGGTGTACACAAAAAAAAATATATAGAGAGGTTTAAGACAACAATACGAAGGTAAATGAAGTGTGGAGATATATYGCATTTTGACTTGCAGTCTCATTTTCAATTCAGGGCAGAAGGGAAAAAAAATCAATGCAATGTAATGAGGTGTAATCAGACAAAGGGCAACACGGGACTGCAGCAGAGTTTGGGCTGTTRAGAAGGTTTAGTTCAGTCATGATGAAACTGATGGAAAAGTTTCTGGAAAATGAGATCCTATATTGCCTTGTCTTACTAAGTTATGCAGCTTGGCAGCTCACAGATTTGGGTCATTCCCCTGAACATGCCAACACGTCAGGGACACGTGTTAGTTCATGCTGACAGCTGCACGAAGACACAGAAATGCTCACAATCTTTATGGAGTCTCCAATACAAAGAGTATGATCAGACAGGAATTTTCCCAACAAGGAACAGAGGAGTGAGGTTTGGATTTAAACTCACTGACCATAACCCTCACAGCAAATGAAGATTTCTGGGGAAATCTTTCCCTTTGCTTCCAGGAGCACCCAGCTGGAAATCGGTGAATGGGAGGTGTTTCCTGTACGTGGTTGGAACTAATAGCTCTCTGTTGGGTTACGTACCATGACTGCGTATTTGATTGCTTCATAAAGTAGTACTTTTCCCCCTTTTCACTGTTCTTCCTGGAAGCAGAATTAATGACATCCCATTGCACGTCAAGGTAAAAAAAAATACACCATCACTTGTGTTAATAATTGTATAGAGAGAACATACTGTCATTTCAAAATCTCTCCCCAGATCAGYAGTTACCAGCCCAGTGGCCAGGAGCCACAGAAAGGTTGCAGCAGTTATCAGCTGGCGATGACCTCAGAAGAAATTCGGTTTCATTGTATAGTAACACCTGGTATTTTGTGTTACACAATATAATGCATTTGTAAGCGGGGTCCTAACTGGAAAAAAAACTGAGAACTGCTGTTCTAGATGTTATCAAATCATCTAACAAAAAGATGCATTGCAACAAGCTAGCATGAACTACTGCATGTTTCTTCAAGTACGGTATGTGACAAGAGAGGGGAAACAGAATGGTTTTATTAAGGTAACAGAATGAGGTAGTACCTTCAGGACACSTTGTGTAAGTGATGAATGAATTTGGTCAAGTGGGGAGCTCCAATGATCTAGGCATCCATACATTCAGACTTATTTCTAAACTCTCCTTGAGTGATATCTTAATTGGGCTTAATCCTTCTCTATCTTAATCTCAGAGAAACAAGCAGGTATCAAATTCCTGATACTAAACAACTGCTTCAAGACTTTATTAACTTGTAAATCACATCCTACCRCAAGCGAGAAAATTAAAAATTCCAGCATCCTAAATGGACCTTTTGCTACTTTAAATATTTTGGTTTAGTCTATTTAATGCTGTAGATTTAGTTTTCATTGAGTGCCTTTCTTTTCTGAATTACACCGTTTCTGTCCCCCTGAAGCACAAATAAAATCAATGCAAAGAAACTTACTTTCCAAGTTAATTACTGGCTCCAGTGCATAAACCAGACTGAATTATTATTTCTTGCAGTGAGTGATTGACTGCCAGTGATGTTGAGAAGTGGAGCTAGAATGACACAGACCYAGACTAGTACTTTTGCTCAGAATGAGTTGCACGAGGAAGGAGATCAGGGCATGAGTCTTTAGTGAGGAGGCAAAGCCAAAGTGTGGGGAAGAARAGGCATTCATGTGCTCACCATCAGCAGGTTTGAACTCCAAGAGCATTGCTTCTTCAGATCCATCTTCTCTGCTCTCTTTGATACTCTCTACTTCACACCAGAAGTCTTCCATGGAGGTGCTGTCCACGGAGGCCTGAGAATTGGAGCGACTGAACGCAGGAGGAGGGGCTGACTCGTTGGAAAGCATCCTGTTAATCCTTCGACAACGGGAGAGGGACTTTCTGAAAAGAGAGAACGATACGAAGAAAATTATCTATCCATTACACCAACTTGTGCCCTGCAAATGCAGCAGGCAACCAGGGCTTGACCTGTGACTGTAGCAGGCAGCAGGGAACAAGATTTCAGAGGCCAAGTACACAGTTCTGGTAAATGTCATGATCTCCATTACTCATAGCAATTACAGCTGGACATGTATTTTTCATCTAATAATTTATCTCTTTAATGTCCTTCAGAATTTCCCACTCTAGAGGGGAACTCAGGAAATGCAATTTCTGACACTGATATCCATCTAAGGTACACTGGAAAACTATTATTAATTCTTTGTGCCTAAGTTTCTCTTTCTATGCCCTCCTATTTTGCTGACTGGCTGAAATGCTGCAGGGAAAAGTTCTCWGGGGAAAAATAATGAGACTTGGGAATCCTGAAATATTTTACAAACTCATCTTCACTCAAAAAAAAAGAATTAAAAACTTGAAATATTTTATTTTGGAAGAAAAATTACCTTTTATTTGAAAACTCATCAAAAAAGATTTGGTTTTCTTCTTAACTTAAAATAATTTAAAACAAAATTTGTCTTTGAATTAAAGTAGTATGTTCTAGCTCACACAGAAGGTTTTGATCACATGTTCAAAAAAATTATGATTCACTAAAAATCAAGTTTCAAGTTAAGATTCAATACAGTGATTGAGTTAAAACAAAGTTTGTTCCTTACTCTTTTGTTCTTGTTTTTTTCTGCATTGTAAGCACTTGCAGCTGAAGACAGTTGTACAAATCCATTCAAAATCTCATGTAACACCATGAATATTGTCTGACTTTGCTCTTTTGCATTATTATGGCAGCAATCCTGTAAACAGCTTTTGTATGTGTAATTGCAGTRGATATAGTAATCAGTAGTAATAACCACAACAATATTTGTACAAAGGAGTTAGGAGGTAACACAATTTTGGCAGAGAACTAGACTGTAGGAATTAATGGAAAATTCTGACATAAGGTCTTCTGACCTTCACTTATCTGAATTAATTCAAATGCAGTTTCCCTTTCTCTTCCTTTTCTGTACAGCATKATCCTGCCAACACGCCTTTGTTTAAAACCACAGGCATCACTTTTACTCCACTAAAAAAAAGGTATTTCCTTTTCAGTGTTTCCCTCCTTATCAAAGTTTTCCTAATGGATGTATAAACAATGTACTATTTAATAAAGCTGACGGGGCATGCTTCTCCCTCATTGCTCTGCTGCTTCTGCTTCATCCCTCYTTGCCAGGGAAGGGCTGGCTGCTTCCCTGGGGCTGGTGGAGCCTCCTCACTTTATCTGGGTGGTTCCTTCTGGGCTAGGTCTGAGCCCCAGGCTGGGGAGCTGTGGTGGAAACAACAGAGCACAACAAATCCAGCTTTGGACATGATCAGGCTTTAGAAAAGGCAAAGCTAAGCCCTTTTTCCTCTTTTTGAACACTTGTAGGTGCAATATGGATGATTCAGCTGCCAAACCAGCCCCTGTGCTCTTGGAAGCAAAGCTGGGAAGCAAAACTTTTTGATGGGTGACAACACTGCAGCAGGAGAGAACGTGCTATGGGGCGGTGGAGGCACGTTCTCTGGGAAGAGAAGKGCTGTCTTCAGGGTTTCTCTCCTTTTCTCCCCTCATAAACAGATTGTTTGCTTTAAAACACAGTGCTGAAACCGTTATTGTTTTAATTAGAACAAGCCACAGTCACCAAATGCAAGAGGAATTCATGACACAAGTGTGGTTAAAGTTATTTGAGTGCTTTCGTTGCAGCCCTCCCTCTGGGGAGATGTGAGTTTCAGTCGGCTTTTGTTCGCAAAGCCTCGAACAACTGGGGTACCTGATAAATTATCATCACTGGAATTATGTATCTGGACATGTCAATCTCTGGGGGTTTTTTATGCATTTCCCTTTCTTTTATGGATTCACCTATCCCTCTTCCCTGTGTTAGCAAGTAAGAAAAAAAAAGGATCCCTGGACTTAAGTATGAGGACTTAATAGTGTACTGAGCATCCCCGAGCAGAGGTTTCCACCAGCAGAAGCAGAACAACCAAGAAGCAGCCAGAAAACCCCATCTCTTCAGCTGGGAGGTGGGTGGGATGGGGGAAACAGTACCCACCAACCAATTGCTTGCTGCTGTGAAAAGYTGAGCTCCTTTGTTTAAAAAGTGATAGTGAACACAAATAAGGAAAAAGGCAAAACTTCCTGCTACTCTAACGGTGTTTGGGGCCCCTGCTCACTGGCCACTGTGCAAGCAGAGGAGATGCCAAGGCCTGGTGTCTGTCCTCCTGATGCAGCTTGTCCCTCACCAAMCCCCTGTTCAGCTTGGAGCCTGAGACCCCCACACTGCTGCCCACTGAGAAATTCATGTCCCTGCTTTATATAAACCTTTGTGAAAAGTAAATTCCYACATGAGCTGTAAAGCACAGCACAGAGCTCCCGAGGCAGTGACTGCAGGAAGGAATGCTCTCACCAATCTGGAATCAAACACGAGCTGGGATGAGAAGAGGGCATCCCTGACAGCATCACTGGCTCCCATCATTTAGTCATGGTCAGGGAATTTAAACATTTCCTGCCCTCCCAGGGTGAATCTTGACCACGACCTTTGTGCTCTGCAGGCGCCACACCACACTGATCCTTGGGCTTTGACTCCATCAGCACTTCAGCTGGCTCAGACCAAGGCTTTTTATTTCACCATATTAGGAAAAAAGAGGCTTGGTGGGTTGCTGTTTTTCTCCCCACAGCRAGTGTGCTCATTTTGTAATATTACCATACCAAAAAGCTAAATGCAAAATAGATCACGTAGCACGGCAACAACTGCTGTGGCAACCGGCTTTGCCAAATACGTCCATGGTTCCTGGGTAATTAATGTACATTTACAACAATATTACAAGTTTGGAGCTTATTTGGAAAATGAGTCGAACAAAAGTCTCCTGAGAACTTCATATACGAGGCTTGTTATCTCAACCCAGATTAAATCAAGCTGTGCAAAATTCCTGTAACAAGAAAGGTTARGCAGAGGTGCTTTATCCTTACTGGTAAACATCTGAAGTTTGCTTCCAGGTGGTCTAGTMCAAACCTTCTCCAATTATTCTGAGTCTGTCTAATAAAAGCCCATGTGTTTGAAAGACTTCCAGCTGCTGTTTTGACCCATATACCTGTGACTTTTGTCCTGGAGGAAGCCGTCTTGCCTTTATGTGATAATGGCAGTTGTCTCCCATTTCCTCCAGCCAAAGCTATTCAAAACAGTTTCAGGAAAAAAATCCGACTGAGGAAGCAAGGCATATTTTTCACTGGTTTTAATTATTTCTTGAAGGACACTGTAAGAGCACTGACTCAGCAATCTGCCTGCCTGTCTCAGAAATAGCTCAAGAAGCCCGGGTTGCCTGTTACCTGGGAACTCTCACAGCAGAAAACCTCTGTTCCTGTCACCTTTTCCACCCTCAAGCCATCTTTTTATTGGGTCTTTTTTTTTTCTCAATGTCTGAAGAGAAGTTTAGAGCAATGAAAGTTTTCACTAAGCTGATTCTGTTGTTCCTACAGAAAAGCTGAAAATCAGTCTTGTTAAGTAAGCAGTGATCACAAAGTTCATGCACAGTTTCTTTTGCTCCCTCACACACATGGGCAGCGCTGAGCTAATCTGAAATGCTGATTAAATTAAACACAGGAGGGATCTCAGATCCTGGCTTCCTCGATGGAAAAAGTTGGGAGAGGAGTATGGACCTAAAAGCACTGAGCAAAAACTATAGCAATTTCAGCAGATGAGCTGAAATGTTTTTCAGGGTGGAATAAAATAAGAAAGATAAGCCATATAAAACATTAAAAAAGAAGAAGTATACAAGAACTAATGTTATCAAAGAACTCCTCTATTACTGAATTTTCACAGGAGAAAGAGTTAAAGAGTGCCAGGAAGGAGAAATATGATGATATAATTTAGAAAGCTTTCTGTGGGAAGATTATTGCAGGGAAGCAGGGTATTTCCATGRGGCACTAGAAAGCTGATTCAACAGTGTGTGACTCTGGTTTTGGCCTGGTATATGTTTATAATGCTGATGAAATGCAACAGCCAAACAGGCCTCCTGACCCTATATTTTACCTTCCATATATTCTGCAGAGGTTTGCTGTTCAGGATCTGATACCACCCATCGATTTCAGGATAGCCAAGCAAGACCCAAKAAGCTATTCTTATCCTATCCTCAAAGTAAAGGTTTGCCAAACGACACAAAGAGCTGGCTCAGTGACACCTAATGATTGCTCACAGGCTCAGTAATGATAAAGCCAGGCCTGTGTCTTGAGTTTAATTAAATAATTGACAGTGAAGAATCCATAAAACAAGTGGGAGCAATGAAGCCACCTTGTAGTTAAAAACAGCACTTAATCCTTGTTTACACAGAGGGACATCTTATTCTTGTGGGCTGTTATCCTTCATTTCATTCTGTGGGTCGTGAACCTGTCTCACCACAATTAGTCACATTTATAGGAATGAGGAAGGTGAAAGAAGCAAATTCTCCTGGTCACTGTAGGATGAAGACCTACCTTTTCAAAATGCAATAATTCTATTATTATAACCATTTGCTTAGTTCTTCCCAAAGGTAACAAAGTGGATGTTAGCTTGCATTGATAAGGAAACAACATTTAATCCTCTTTATTRAGAACTGCTCTGAATTGTTAGAAATCAGTCATGTGTCATGTACCATTTCTCTTTCTTCTAAATAAAATGTATACAAATTCCAGGCAACGAAAGAGTACAGCAATGGAAAGTAGTATTTCTGAGCACAGTTCACTCTTGACCCAAATCTCTCATTTTCTGGTTCCTTCCTGGAGATCTTGTTCCTGCCCTGTTTGTGGTCTGCTTATTTCCTTCTCCCCATGCTTCATGGCTTCTGATCACAGAGAAATGATCAGAATGACAATATGCCCCCAACTCCATCTACACACTTCTGTTTCTGATTATCTTGCAGATGTTAGGCAAGTTGTGGACAGTGCATGCTAAAGTTTCCCKGTCCTCTCTCTAGCATCTAGCATAGCAAATATTTCAACTATCACACTCACTGGTGCTGCCACCCTGTCCCCCTTTGTAACAGAGTATTTGAGTGAGAGTCAGAGCAGGATTTTATTTCATTTTTAATTTTCTCATCCAAGACCATGTGAATGTCATTGCTCTTTGTTAACAAAGATGGGATCGAAAATAAGCTTTCACTTTACTGCGTTGGTTCAATCTCAAAACACAGGAATTCTCTATTTTGCCCATCTTCGTATTCTACAAAATCCTTCAAATCCTTCAAAATATTTTTCTCTCAACGTTAATTTTACTCCAGATTGTGCACCTGCAAGTCAACCCTGAATTTACGCACAGATTGAGAAACAAGATACTGGAGAGCAATATCATATAAAAGAGATCCGGGGGTCCCATTGATGGCAAGTTGAATGTGAGTCAGCAGTGCCCTGGCAACCAGGAGGGCCACCCCTGTCTTGGAGGGCACGAGGGACAGCATCGCCAGCCGGGCAAGGGAGGGGACTGTCCTGCTCTGCTCTGACCTGGGGCAGCCTCACCTCAAGTGCTGGGGGCAGTTGGGGGTGCCACAATGTAAGAATGATAAAAACTGTTACAGACCATACAAAGAAGGTCTACAGAGATGGTGAAGGGTSTAGAGGAGAAGTTTTATGAGAAGTGACTGAGATCACTTGGTTTTTTCAACCTGTAAAAGAGGAGACTGAAGGGAGACTTCACAGCAGTCAACATYTTCCTCATGGGAGGAACAGGAGGGGCAGGCACCGATCTCTTCTCTCTGGTGACCAGCAATGGGATGTGAGGGAATGGCCAGAAGCTGTCTCAGGGGAGATTTAGGTTGGRTATTAGGAAAAGGTTTTTCACCCAGAGGGTGGCTGGGCACTGGAACAGGATTCCCTGAGAAGTGATCACAGCACCAAGCCTGACAGAGCTCAAGAAGAGTTTGGACAATGCTCTCAGGCACATGGTGTGACTCTTAGGGCTGTCATGTACAGGGGCAAGGAGCTGGACTCTGAAGATCCTTGTGGTCCCTCCCAACTTAAGATAGYCTATAATTCTATGATTTTTTGGATCAAAAAGTGTTGTCTAATGAATCTTAAGATTTAAAGACTTAGAAAAGATTTGTAAGATTTACRGGAATTAAAAATTTCATTTATTTCATTATACTTTGCAATTCATCAGAGTGCTAACAGAAGTTAGGGGATTCAGCTGTGGAGTTTGCATGCCAGTGCTACCTGCCAACATTTAGAAATGTGTTTCACCTTGGATTCTTCAGCTGTCTCTTAAGCAACAGCTTTGTAAGTGGCAGGGAAGTCCCCTGCTGGAACAAAGGCCACATTGTGGCCACTCTTCAGCCGAGCATGGCGATTACAGAAGAATCTCTCTCTGTCTGTGGGTTTCAGTGTGAGGGCTCTCACAATCAAACCCTTTGAGCTAGGGGAGTTGAGGGAATACACTCTCTAGGTATTGCCTGCTGGCAGCAGTGACCTTTGGGGACATAACCCAGACCTCTCCTCCACACTGGRGTCACATCACTTCAGCTCTGGTCTGAGGCAGCAGAGACAGTGCCCTACATGGCTGCAGTGTGTCTGTCAAAATCTGAAAGGGACTCTGTGTCATCTTCCTTCCCCTAACAAAGCTATTGCTAGAGGGCAGAAGGGGTTTCCAAATGATTAACACTAACAAGAGTATGTTCTGTTAACCATTTTTTAAAAGTGAATTGGAAAGAATTCTTTTCATATACATTAAGACGAAGCAGTATAAGCCAGTTTTAATGCTGAAGACTTAAGAACATGAGCAGATCATGGTAGAAGATGTTACATGTAATCTTCAGTAGGTATGGGCAAGATAAGAAGCATCTGGACATGGCCTACAGAAGGCAAAGCTGGWCATGAGCAGCTAATTTAAACATCTTAGAAATTTCCAACATGTATTTATTGTTAGAAGTGAATGAAATTATTTCATTGTGTTGATGCTTACTTAACACAAATATCTTTTATATGAAAAAGTTCCACATATCCAGGGCAGGACAAAGTTTTCCAGGAGGAAACATAGGCACGTGGGCCATGTATTGTGGGCTTAGGAAATCCTGTGCTTCCAGAAAATGTTTGCTCTATTGTGCCYTCACAGCACAAATGACTTTTGTCTGAGCATTGAACCCACTGGATGTCACACTTTATCGGTCAGAGCTGATGAAAGGCTCCAGGAGCACCAGGCTCACTGCACAGGCACTGTACAATTTATCCACTCCTGTTGAGTAGATGCCTCCATAAATTCCATCTGGCATTTACCCAGAGAGATCCAAATCAGCTGAGCACCCCAAAAACCAAGGCAAATTCCACCTGGACTGAGTCTAAAAACAAGTTGTGTGGCAGCCCTGGATTTACTGCTCTGACATTACCAGTCCTCGGCATGAATTACTCGGTCAAGGCACACAAACAGCACAAGGCAGATGTGTTTCATTCTGCAGTTCAGGTCTCATGCCAGCTGGAGTGCACCAGGCAACTGTGCATCCATGTGCAACTCCAAATACCAAGGAGCTGGAAGGGGGAGGAGACCAATGTGCAGACTAATCCAGGATCTTTCACAATAAAATTGATAAGCCTCTGCCAGCAACTCACATTTTGCCAGGTCCATTATTTATAACACAACAGGATACAGTTAAAACTGCAGGAAATGCACAGGTTCAAAACCTCCAATGGGACTTAAATCATTCACCAAGCAAAGACGCAAACCAAGTAAGATCCATGGGGGATGTAAATTGGACAATGTTAGAAGACTTCTGGCCCTAGAACCACAAATTTGAGCTTTTAAAGAAAAGGAAATAAAATACTCAACAGACACAATGAAGCACTGAAACATAAGGGATCAAACTTTCTACAGCCTAAGGTACTGTACAGCCTGCATTTATGTGGAAAATGTGAAAGAATATCTATTTTTATTTTTACATCATTCTAAAGGAGCTATCCTTTCAGCCAGCATGATTATTATAATTAAGAAACTCACAATATTTGGAAGACTTTCTGTCTCAAAAACACTTCAAAAGACAAATGCATCATTTTTGTTGAATTAAGGTAATAGCATAAAGAAGAGGACTGTACTGTCTATTGCAAGGCATCTAATGAAACTACTTACATGGCAAATATAAGCACTTTTAGGCCCTGACATAAGCAATGGAGGGAGATACAGATACATCTAGAGAGTGAAAATGCAAACTAAACAGGAGCTTGAAGTCATGCAATATGTCTTTGAAGTTTTCTTTGTGCTTAGTYTTAAGTGAAGTCCAGCTGTTACTTTCTTCCTTCCTATTATTAATGAATGCTTTTAAGTAAATGTAACCACTCCACTCATTACATTTTTTTCAAAGGCTTCAGGACCTAAGCAAGCAAGCAAGCATTACTTGAGTTATTGGTTTTTCCTTTAGATGTTTTTAACATATACTGAAGGCCATGGCTGAGCTACAAAATACGAATAAGTAAACTCAAATGTATTAATTTACATTTTYGTAATGAATGGTATTCATGACAAGATGTTTTGAACATTGTGCTTAATAGTATTCACAGGACTTGACTGAAGTAATGTAAAGCAGCACACTGAATTTTTAAAGCTAAGCAACACACAACATTTAAAGTTATTTTAATGAAAAAAATGCATATTCACTGAAGATACCCTTGAATCCTTTGACAGAGTGAKGAAAAATGTCACATTGTCATGAAAATCCAGGATCAGATTCTCAGATAGTAATCAACTGTCACAACTCCACTGGATTAATTTATTCCTTATGTTTAAATTCAGAAYATCTTTCTTTGTGGTACTGCTAATGCTGAAGTTACTACAAATCACAAAAACTTCATGAACAAATGTACACCATTTAAACTGTTCTCGTCAGTTCTGGGTTGTTTGTCTGGCAATTTTGGACTCTCAGCTTTTATTTTCTGTTCTGTACTGTACTTTGTGCTATACTGAACAAGTCAGAAGGAACAAAAAAWTTGCTGGAAAATTCTGTAGTCAAACAAAAATCAAGATGTGAGCTTAATTCTATTTTTTGCCACTCAAGTACATTGGTAAAGATTGTATGCATTACTTTGGAAAGTGTCCCACACTTGCTGAATAGTCTGTTCTTTTGTTGATGAGACTCCTTAAAAAGCAGTAGATATAGTAGATAAAAAATGAAGAAATGTATAAATGAATAAAGAAATGTAGATGGTCTTGGATAATATTTCAAAGTGCAAGATTTCTATTTTTACCTGAATAAAAAKGGTTATAAATCAGCTGGAAATTGATGGAAAGTACATCAGCATGGAAACTCTTGGCAATGTCCTGAACAATCTGTGACTTTATCGTTGTTGACTTGAGGCAAGGCAAAGCCTCCTCTCCAATTCTGTCTCCCTTTGCGTCCCTCTGTCTGTAGAAGTCCCTAAACCCTGCTTCCTTCCCTTCATTTTTCATTTTCCAGAAATTGAGTGCAACTAGGCTGGATGAGACACTCGTGTAGAGGTGCAGCAAGCAGAGAAACTGAGAAGAGCTCTCTGTGCAGGGAGGAGGTGACAGCCATGGAGCACAGGGGGACCAAACACACAGGGCACAGGATGGGCACTGAGGCTTGTGGATGCATTCCCACGTTTCTCCAACAGCGTTTGACTGTCATATTTCCTTATCAGCACAAGTCACACACCAGCCCCTCTTTCCACCCAGTTCCAAATATTTGTAAAAAGCTCAGTCAAAGCAATGAGGGCACTTTACATTCCACAAAAAATAATGACTAAAAAATCCCAAACAACCAGACAATATTAACAGAAGTAAATCCTCTTGGCTCTGCTGACCCAACAGAAGTTTTGYGAAAATGGTGCACATCTTACCTTCAAGCTTTAAGATGAAAACTGTATCAGAATAGGCTTTTGACCTACATTTTTGTTGAGAAAAATGAAAGAAAATTTCTCGCTAATTCACTTATCTTCTTGTGGTCAAAACTTTAGGCTGTTTCACTCACTTTAAAATTAAATTGCAGTATATTATTTGATACCCCTCCTATTAAGGACATCAGTAATTATACAAACACAGCTACGTAAACATAAAGTGGATTTTAAATCAAAAGCTGGTAGAAGACTTATTGGAGACCAGTCTAGAGAGTTTTAATTTAAAATACTGGCAAGAAGCTTTTGAGTTGCCAGATGAGTCTAGTAACTTTACTAGTAGGATTAGTGCTATGAAAGGTCATGGTGAGGGCAAACATTATGATAAGAAATTACAGAAAAGGGCTGAAAATGAAGAGTGAGGGCTAAAATTTGGAGGAGATAATCAAAACAGACAGGGACCACCAAAGAGATCATTGCAAGCCTCTAAAGAGCACAAATCCCCAGTTTTAGAAGAAACARTGGATCACAAAATCAAATTATATTGTTATATTATCAGGTCTTCAACAGAGAAATGAAGAAGTCAAGAGAAAAAAAAAAAGCATTTTTTTATACTTTTGCCATACAGTTCCAATCAATGAAGTAGAAAAGGTTTTCTGTGATTTTAAAGTGATTTCTAGGCTTATGCTAAAGAGATGTAAGATCTTCATGAGATTTGTCAAGGCAACACCCTAGTTCTCAAGTGGTAGTTTTCTAATTGTGTCCCAAAGTTTGTACTGTGAAAAACATGACCTTTCTATGAATGAATTAGTGATGCTGCCAAACCATTAGGACTCCAGTGAGAGCTAGAAATGCTAGACTAAGATACACTTCTTCATAACACCCATAAAAAGAGCAAATACCAGAACAATAAAAATCACCTTTTAAATGGGTAAACTAGAACATGATGCACAGTAGCTTTCTGGTTTCCTTCAACTACCATTTTGTTCTCCTCCTTATGTGATTTTTGAGGTTTGCCTTCAATATTTCATCCATGAGGACTCTGAGGAAAGCTGTAGCATGCCAGGTATTTCAAAGCTAGGTTTTCAAATATACTGCAGCTCCTGAAGCTCTTWGAGCTACACAGGCCATTAATATTTAGAAAACATGGTGCCTTTGTCTTTAGTACCTCAGTGATGTAATGCTGAATCTGACAAGCAGCTCTGCTGAGGTCAGTCAAATCACTCCTATGCATAGGGCTTGACTTTCTTAACTTTTTTAATATTGATGCTGGGAGAATAAGATGTAGCTCTTGGAAATCTCTGAGGAAAATGAATTCTTGTTGGAAGGAAGACTTCAAGACTCAGGAGACATAGAAAGATGGTATTATCTTAGCTCGCAGCACTTTAACATAGGCACAAAATGCCCATTCACATTCTCCTGGGAAGCAGAAACCTTAGATGGCCCAGAACTGCACTAGAAATTTGGAATTTCCTCAGCACCTTTTGTAGACATCATGTACTACAAGAAAAGATTACTCTTGGTTATTTTGACATTTACTGTTTTGTACTGTCTTGTTATAAGCTCTTTGGGTTTTGCATCAGGTTGTGTTGGGACAACGGGAAGGGGCCTTTGGAGAATTGCCTCCTTAAGCTGTGTTGAGTACTTCTCTGCCAGCCAACAGCCTGGAGTCTGAACCCAGATACCAAATCATCATGCAGCAGATAACAGCAGAATCTGGTAATTATCAAAAGACCTCCATTACTCCCCGTAGCACTTAATTATATAGGCAAGAGCTAATTCATCATATCACAAGTCTAAAAACATCAAATAAAAATGATGGAGAGAGGTAAAATGACATCTCCAAAATAACACAGATATTTTGTCACAGAAGAGGGTTAAAATACACATGCTACTTTGTGACTTAAAGCTGTGGTRCACTGTGAGTAAAAGGACTGCTTCTATAAGTCCTACAGTGCTTGGCTGAGGTTTCTGAGCTTTGTCAACCCTGTACATATTCTTGGCTAGATAACCACTAAAAAGCAATTAATATTGCTATGCAAACATAGTAAATCATGTCTGGAAGCTCACATGCTCATGTCAAAGGAGCACGACTAAGCTGTTGTGGTTCCCTCTATCACTGTGGGTTCATGCTCCTCTTCCCACACCTGCCTAGATAAGAGCCATGATCGGTGATAGGAGGAGAAGATTCATYGGGCATCCATCCATCTTTTAATGATTGTGTTAGATCTTTCACTGTGCAGGCACTTTAYGAATGTTGTGAAACTGTAATGCTATCCTTCCCACGAGGACACCAAATTACTTATCCATGCTTTTGATATAATGCATCTTGGCTGAACTGCTGCAGCYCTCTCTCTCTCTCTGGAAGATTTCCAGGCAAGTGCTATATTTACGTCAGTTACAATTGATTCAAAATGCTTCCACAGGATCTTGAACAGGCTAACACATCTTTGTGTGTTTAATCCAAACCAGATGATAGAGGGCTTTCCAGTAAAACAGGGGAATAATCGTGCTTGTGCCTCCAGTTCTTTGGTTTGAGTTGGTAGCCCTGGTTGATATTCAGCTACTGCTTGRACCAGCATATTTTTTGGACTTTCAGCTGACTACAGATTATGCTTCCAAAAGGGACTAAGGCAAGCAGTCACCTAACTCCTATTTTCAGGAAAGACTGCAAGATTACAGAGCATAAACCTTATGGACTTAGAGGGAGAATAAATGTTCCTACTCAAAGTCAGATTTGACTTAGGCCTTTAAGTCACAGAAGAACTTCTGAAAATTTGCCTTCAGCTTAATTGTGTATCATTACACTCTTTGTCCTTGGAGTTCTTTYTCTGTGGGCATTAATCTTGCCCAGTTTTCTGGGACTTTGACCACCTAAATTCAGGCCTTATCTTTGAAATTTGGCTTTGATTAACACAGCTGTTATTTATTCTTTTACTTGGCAGCAGTTTCTGCAAGACTGCCATAAAGTCAGCCTGTTTGTATTGTATTCTACTGTTAATCTCCTTCTCCTTTATGACACACATTCACAGTATCCTAAGGGGAAGATTACTATACATTTATACAGATTCGTACTTGCATATAAATAAATGTATGAATACACAACAAAGATGGCAACAAAGGGAGGGAACATTTTACTAATCTCCTAAAAGCCATTGTGAAAAAGTCTAGATAACACATAAAATGGAATGTTTTACACAACACAAAGCAGGGGATCAACATTAATCAGTTGCTTAATGAAAGCATAATTCAAGATAAGAAATGGAACACATTTTCTTCAAAGAAGTTGGAATCGCTGGGGTGGCAGAAAGATCTGTCAAATTAAGAGGCTGCTATATCATTATGATAACTTGCACACTGCTCACCACCTAAGGTTTTCCAAAATAATGCATTTGAAGAGACTTTATAGTAAGAAGTAAGTAAAAGAGTTGAAGAAAATACAATATTGCTTAGAGCTGCTACGTTAATTTTCATCAGAATGTGATCATCATCTTAAAACCTCAACMGTGGAGAATTTGTAGCTATCTAGAAACACCTACATTTCTGTTCCTCACAGAGACTTTCTGMATTAGGAATCACTTTGCCATTTCCTGCAAAGCCTTCCCATAAAAAGCCCTAACAACTATGAGTGAGCTGCATTTTCATGGCATATACATCCCAGTGATCACCTTCACTGGGAACAAACGGGAGTAAACCCTATGATGGGGAAATCCTTCAGATTTCTTCCACTCATATGAAAAATTACTCAGAAAAAGAAGCTTGGACAATCATTTATGCCAGTAAACTCTATCTCCCATCCTGACATAACACAGCTGGGACTTGTAATGACACAGTATCTACTGAAGAAACTCTATCGGTGCTAGGAATATGATTCTCCAGTAGAAATTTCTCAATAATCCCACTGATTTGATTGTCTTTTCCAAACAAATCAATCAAGAATCTAGGGAGCAAAAGTCAAATCTCCAGAGACATTCGCTGCCTGGATTTCCTTTCAGTGAGACYTCATATTTGACCAGGGAAGAAGAAAATAGTTGCTCTTTCATCCTGATCAAAGTCAATTAAATTCAATTATGTACTTRTTATTTTGACCATGATCATCATTTTGTGCTGCTCTGCAGAATCTGATGCCATTTCAGACTTCCCTTTGATCCCCAGTATAGGCCTCCTGCTGCCCCTACAGAGGCAGTACTAGGGTAAGAAATCCTTGAAAAGCTTTCCCCAAGGCAAGGAGTATTATTTCTGCTGATGGTCATGACCCCAGTTCATATTTTGCTGCAGGGGGACTTTGGAACCAGAAAGGTTGCGCTGGCCATTGCAGTATGTGCAAACTGTCACAGAGCAACAGCTAAAAGAAACTCCTCAAACACTCCACATGTTTACTCCGGAGGTGCAGAGCTGTAAGTGTCATGCCAGCCAGCCAGTGGGAGAGAAATCCCCTGGAATCCTCCTGCAACACATGAGAGAGCCTGTTTTTTGAGTGTTGACTGTCTATTGTTTCCATTTATTCAGACTACATAAACAAGCTTCCAGTTTCCTTAAAACTATGTGGAYAAGGACCAGTTTCCAGCTCTTTTGAATTTCTCGAGTTTTCATTACTAGATAAACAGTTTTAGCTGGTCTTTCCTACCTGGTTATTTTTACCATGCACTTTCAGACAGAAAATTAGAAAGAACCTGCACTACTCGCAAATCCCCGCCTGCCAAGAGTAAAGGACCAAGCTAGRTTTGAGCACAATTTGAAAAATGAGGATTAAGACAATGTATTTGTGAATGCTGAAGCCCTTTAGCTCCTTTGGCTGTGTAATCTCTGTGAAGGCATCACTTAAATTGTCAGACCTGGCTTTCCTCCCATGGAACAGGTCATAAGTTTCTTCTTTCCATAAAGTCAGGTTTGTAWAAAGCTCTTCTTGTGCAAGTTTGAGTTGGGCCATGACATTGAGCTAAAATCCACATAATTGCCATAAACATCTATATGACATCAGAAGACAAAAGTTGAAGAAGGCAAATTTCTGACCCCAAATCAAATGAAAGCAAAAATGGGAAAAAAATGTGAATAATCCAATTTGAAGTGAAGATTCTTCTCTCTCTGGAACAAGATTCCAGTGGAACACATTTTTAAACAGAGAAAAATAAAATATGATAATGCATATTATACATACAAATATTATAAACTATAACTTTCCAGATGCACACCTTATTAACTAAACCTTGAAAGGATTTACATTAATAGATTCTTGAGGTGTATTTTCATATTGCTTGAGTCAATACAAGCCATGCATACGCCCCTGCTGAAGTTGCTTACGCTTGCACTGTGTGCAGTTGTTTTTCTACAGTGGATGATTTTTTTTGTCCCCCCTTTCCTGCCTGGTAAAGCTGGAAAATTCCACTGGTGATAACTCTGACAGCTCGCTCCCCCTCCTGTCGCTCCTTGTTTGAGAAAACARGAGGGAGGGAACATGGTCTGCAGGGCTGAGAAATTACTGATTTAGTAAATTCTGCAAAGTCTTACCTCAGAGCAGAATAGAGCCTTGGTCTTATCCTTAAAGGAGCAGTGCAGAGTCTTTCTTAAACCCAACTTCTTCATGCTCCTAGTGGCAGTGAGTCCCTCCTCTGCCTATWATCACCAAGTTGCATATTCTGGGATCTATCTGACAGCCTGTGATAGGATATTCTGCCTCTGATCACACAAGAGCTGCGGGAACAAAGAGTGGTGGAGCTTCTGGCCCTTCTGGGAAACGCACTGACACTGCTCCATCACTATTTAAAGAGCAGATGCCTTCAGGATAAATCCTCTTAGAATGTTTTCCTGTTTGTGTCAGAACTTAAACCTTTTATCCGTTTCCTAAGAGGAGAAATAAAAAAGTAATCAGCACTAAGCTTCTCGGTAATTCAGGAGAGTCCCTGTGGGGTGGCTCAGGAAAAGACAGAGCCAGTCTATGCATTTTCTTCCAAAAGAATATGAGACACTGCCATTAGCATAAGGCAGAAAATCATAAATGGCCAGATGCAAAATAGTGAGGAGCTCTTTCTACATGGAGATGGCTGCTCCACCCAGAGAAGAAGAGTAGTGTGCAGTGCCAGAGAGGAAGGAGAAGCAAGTCAGAGTACAGCTGTTAAGACATCAAATATTTATGGGAAAGCCTTTCTTGCTTTTCTTACAGTGGGGTGATCAGTGGGGGGCCTGGATRAATACTGAAAAAAATCATTCACCASGTYTGTATGAAGAATGGCCCAGAACTGGGTTGTGGCCACAAGATCAATAAAGTCTTGAGATTCAGGGATGGTTTTGAGCTGCAGCCGGGGGATGATGAAACACACTGTGCAAAATGTTCCCTGCCACAGGCAGTTAATGGTATCAAAGGAGCCCTAAGAAATAACTCTTGAGCATGGAAAACATATGAGTTGGTCAAACATTACTCCCTCCACCAAATCTTTGTTTATGCACTGAAATGCTTAAATGGATCTATCAAATTTACAGCATTCCTGTCATCATTCCCCCAGCCTGAAATACAGGAGGAAAAGCTAACTTTCTGGTTATAAGCTTTTTGATATCCTACACTTCCTCCAAGGACATGGCTAAAACTCTACAGCACAATAAAGGAAAAAGAAAGCCTGTTATTTAATCAGAGTAAGGAAAAAAAAAAGAGACTGAAACAAAGGAGAGAGAAGGGAAAGGACTTCCTGAATCAGACACAGATTTCCTAAGGGGCAGAAAAGAGCAAAACCAGAAGTGGTTTGGTTTTACAGYTCATCTTGAAGTTAAATTTGCTCTATGTTTTAAACTGGACTTAATGTCACCCTTCTTTCTTCTGGGAAACTTTTGCAATTGCATAAATCCTTGAAAATTTTGAAAACTTCTACTAAATTATAATTGTCTATGTTTAGGGGCTATTAGATCATGCTTTAAAGGACAAACTGCAAGGAAGAGTGAACGTGGCTCAGGAATTTGGTAGCRGACTGTGGGGCTGTTCATGCTAGAAATTCAGCTGATGGTGGTGGTGATCAGAAACTTCTTGGAAGCTGCTGCTGCTTTGCCTGAAATTATGAACCAATGCTAGTCCATACCATCCCCACTAAACATTTGCATAGTGTTACTTTCTACAAGCATTCAAAGGCAACCTCTAGGCTGTGCAGTCATGAGACTACCATTTCTGCTTCCTTCAAGGATGCTGATTCCCCCTTTTTAGTGAAGTGATATACTGTCCCCACTGTTACTCTCCCTGTGTCCCATAAATACAGGTTTAGGATTGTCTTTTCACAAAATTGCTCTATGATGAAATTCATACAATCATCAGTGAAAGTGACTTAGGTCTGCCTAGAAACTAAGGTGACATTTGRTTGCATTTTGTAAATATGAAATTTTCAGCTCCTGTTCCTTGTAGCTAGCTGCCTGTGGAGWACATAAAAATATTTTTTGGGAAGGAAGATGAGGAAACAGAGGTCGGCTCACATGCAGCAATTCACAATGASTGTATCTTCCCTCCGGCTGCTGTTGGCAATTAAACACTCCCCGTGTTTCGAGCACTGCTGCATCCTCTCGTTTAACATCACGTGTTGAACCAGGATGTATGGCTGGGATGCTGCTCGCCACAGCCAGCAGAAAATCACCTCCAAAGAGCAATTCAGCTCACGCATGGCTGACAGGTCTCCTGCTGGCCATAAAGGGAGGGAACAGTGAGAGACTCACCAGAGAGTTATTCAATGCTGCAAGCAGGTAACTGCTCGCTGGGCATCAGGCACATTYAAAATAAAGGGAAGTGTGACCCTCTAGTACAGTGTCCTTGAATTTAACATATTTCACCTCCAAAAATACAGTATTTTCTTTAGCTACATTTTAAACAAATATTTAGTTTTAAAGTCTTGATATAAAACTGTGTAAGTATGTCTAAAAATAATTTTTTGGTCTCGTTCTTTCAGGACCAGTACAGTGGTGAGCCCTAATCACATCTTTCCTATGAAAAATAAAGAGTGGTGAACTCATACACACCGTTGTCTCTCTGCAGATCTGACTGCCCTGGCATCTTTATTCATATTTCAGTATTCTGTCTTATGGTTTGTACAAAAGYGACTCTGAACCAATTCCATATATGGCACATAAAGATGGAACATTTCAGCAGATATACTGAATGCCATACATCAGATAAATACTGGCACACAGTTTCATGCTATTCTTTTTCTAAATTYAAATGTTATACCAGTCATAAACAATTAACTATGTAAATAACTGATTTTTTTTCAGGGCTTTGGCCAAACAAGTAATCAAACAAAGTCTTCATTTAAAGTTAACCTGAAGCAAAGCCATTTTCTTTTTCTGTAGAACTTCAGAAAAACAATAAACAGTTTGATCTCAGAGATTTGTTTTASTTTTCTGTTGGTTAAATCCACATAAATTAGAAAGAAAGCAGTTCATTTAGAAGACGTTGCGGTGAAATGTTTCAGCTTTTTCTGATTTTTGCCAATTTTTTTTCCTTGGCTCAAAACATGCTATATAGATTATTCTGATCAACCCAAACTTTTTTTTCCCCTTGCAAAAGAAACGTTCCTTTTATTTTGGTTCCACTTCTGAGTACAGCCTCCTGTTACAACAGGTCTCTGCTGCTGGGAAATAGCTTTAAGGACTTGTCTAAATGATGTCATATGGCAGGCATGAAAWTAAAACTACAAGGAAGGAACTGGAATAATTATCATTGGATTAATTATTCCACAGAAATCAAACTGGCATGATTATGATCATGTGGTGGTTTCTTCTGAAACATGACTGCTCTTTCTATAGTCTCTATAGATTGATCTATTCCAGCTGCAGTGAGTAAAAACCAGAGGCTCTTCTCCAAGCTAGRTTTGACATTAACCCTGGGATATATTAAGCACACATGCTGCAAATCTGGCTTGTTTTTTTGYGGTATAAAAATGGGAGTATGCTAAAGTTTAATAAGTGATGTATTTGAAAGCAACTATGTAGATAGAAGGAAGATAGTATTTCATGGCCAAGCACTCCAGACTTGACATCAGCTCCACGGATGCCATAGAAGATTAAATTTTATCTYAGGAGATCTCTGAAGATCTGCTTCTTCTGTCTGGGCTTTAGCAGAGGATCTGTGAAATGTCTTACCTACGTTCATGATCAATTAAGATTTAATTGTGGTCTTAGCTCTGCCTAGGAGACCATTAATTTACAGAATAGTGATTTTTCAAAAGAGAATACTTAACCTCATTTAGACATAAAACTAGTCAGGCAAGAGAARAGGGTTTACAGAGCATAATAAAAGGATTGCAAAATGCACACTGTCGATCTACAAAAACTGTGGAACTGAGGAATCCCTGCTAGGAAGGGTTTAGTTTGGGGACGCCCCTGTACCCCCTACAAGGGAGCCCATGGGCTGTGGAGCCGTGTTTCACAAACGCTTTATCTGCAGGAACACTCAGTGCAGGCTGCAAAGGTCACCTTGACAAATGAACTTGCCTGGCAGAGAAAAATCTCCTCCACTTTTAAATCAGGGGGAAGGGACTGAGCTTGTTTTGCAGGGCCCATTGCGACAGCCACAAGCCAGGACCATATGTACCTGGAAACAGCGCGTGGAGCTGTGGGAGGGCGAGCTGCATTTTCTGCTGAATTCACAAACACAATTTTCCTCAGGTGGTTGTTTGATCTTTGGACTAACACTATTTCCCTGCTTATTTTTCAGTCAAATTGTCAAAGATGATGTCTGATAATATTCTTCTTTTAGGTCCTCCAAGTCTCTACTCCTTCTTGCATTATACAATATAATAAACAAGTTGTAATTTATCCTAATGCCTAACATTTACAGAACAATTCCCTAGGGAAGCCACTCAGTGTCCCCTAGAGCCATAATTTCTTTAAAAGCTAAACCAAGAAGGCCAAAAATAAAAAGATGACAGTCTGGAAGAAGAGTTACTGACTGAGGAGGATATGAACAACAAACACTCTCAGTCACATGGCCAGAAGAAGAAAATAATTACTTGCCAGCATTGCTGATGTTCCTGATGCATTGTTGTGTGCTATAGTATTGATATTGTTGAAGTAATTTTCACGTGGAAAGAAGGGCCTGAGCTGATTGTAACAGTACCATTTCCTGTATCCTTCAGAGCCAATTTCTGGCAACAGCCTGACAACAGAAYGACAGAACCACAGAATCMTAGAATAGTTTGTGTTGGAAGACCTTGAAGATCACCCAGTTCAAATCTCCAACCACATTCCAACCTTCAACCGTGAATCCAACCATGTTTATGCCCTAAACCAACTGCTGCCCTGAAGAGGCTTTTCTAGGTATAGTTYGGATTACTCCTCAAAAGCAGTGAAATTCTGACCCTTAAAAGCAATYGTTTTGCTGATCCTTCTCCATTTTGCTTCTCATCCCAAACCACCTTTCAAGCTTGTTTTAATTTTACTTCTTCTGCTTGATGTGGCTCCATGTCTTTTGACGCACAGGGAAAYGTTAGGGGTAGGGTTCCTGCAGTCTGAAATGATTGCCTGTGTCTCTACTCCAAAACAAGAATATTCATAACATATGATGTGGGCTGACRGTTCAAAGATTATTATTAGGAGTATAGAAAACCCAGGATGCATGACATCAAGGGCTGAAGGATTAATGCAGCTTGAGCAAAAACAGAGGAACATTGTTTAAACCCAAACAAAGCCAAGCAATGGGTGAAAGCCCTRGCTTACTGATTGCCAAATGCGAGACATTTATTCTCCTTCCTCCCTTAGATGTTAACCAAGTACTTCTAGACTAAGTACGGCTAAACCACTGTAATGTATCAAGATATTTTTATATTAACATATGTTCTTCACAAATGTAACTTCAGAAGTAACTGCCAGATTTMTATTTGGCCAGTAACTTTTATTTTAAGAACTGGGGTGAGTTTTTGCCCAATTTTCAATGGTGTGTCAGCCAATTCGTTTCTCCTTAAAGGCGCAGATTGAATTTGTACAAAATACATTACTAGTTTCACTTATTAGGTAACGTTAATTTAATCAGAAGTATTACTTGAGTGGGACTGCAAATCATGAAATGTGTTACAGTAAAAGTACTTGAAAGAAATCCCTAACTAAATAGGCATCACATCTGCAAATTCTGTTGGACACAAACAGAAAAAGGAAAAAGAAATGTTTTTGCTTTCTGTATACAATTATGACTCTGAATATGCTCAATCCATTACAAATTGCCCATTCCCAAAGTCCATTCCTTTAAACAGAAACATACCTAAGTCAAAGACATAGCTAATTACAACATATACCATAAATATTAGGTTAATCCAAGATTTTGCTAATTATTTGACATGAAACCTTGGCACTCAGGCAGAATTTGGGWTGCCTGTCTTATACAATGCTGTGAAATAGAGGACAGGGCAAAACAAACTTCAATTATCAAATTTAAAAGAAAAAAACTATGTTTCCCATTCCATCACAGAACCTTAACATAAAAAATAAAAATATGAGACATTTGAAAATGCTAGCATGAGATTGGGAAAAAAAAAAAAAAAGTAAATTGCCACAGGGCATTACTGTAGCTGAGGCCACAGATTACTTTTCCTGGCTTCTTCAACCCAGAAACCTAGAGCCCACCATGATTAGCATGTGACACACCCAATGATACCAAAATGGTGTCAGTGCCACCTATGGAACCAAGACCATCACAAGTACTGCTGAGAGTGGTGTTTTGCCTTTACTTGTGCAGCTCTGAAAGGCTGAAGGTGGTGGAGATGCAGGCTGGCAAAGGTGCTTATATCTGCCTGGGAAATGGCCAAGCTCATCATCAAATGCAAATGCCTTCAAAAGCTTGAACGGGGCTCCTGCATGCTTTCAAGATCATGGCTTTCCTCAACATTGAGAAATCTCTGGCTTCAACAGCACTGTCCAAACAATACATACCTGGACCCATGGTTTTCATGAACAGAGATAGGCAGATGATAGATAGATATATAAACAGATAGATAAGATAAATAGATAGATAGATAGATAGATAGATAGATAGATAGATAGATAGATAGATAGATAGATAGATAGATAGATAGATAGATTTGATAGATAGAAGACAGCACTTCAACTTTTCTCTCCTAGTCCCTCTCACACTTGCAGAAACCCATCTGGAAGGCTTGAGGAGGACACCAGCCATGTGACAGTGTCACAGGTGTCCTGCAAGATGTTTATCTGACAGTTATTTCCTCTTGCAACACTCTCTTGCAGCAAAGCTCTTCAGCTCCCTGTTGTTCATGTACTGACCCCAGCACCACTGATTTCTCYGACAGAGCTTTTTTGGCATTGGCAAGACAGAAAAAATTTGCTGATTAAAACTAATAGAAAGGTCAAAGAGACAGAAAATCCAAGATACTTGATAAAAGATGATGTTTCTAAAAGGCTTTTATGGCAAAAGTGTGCTACTGCCAACACTGCAGTAGCAAGAGTGCCAGCTTTTCCAGCTGATGCAATTGTAGGCAGTGCTCTTCAGATGGACAAGCATTTGGGGCCTCACAAGGGCTGAGAGGGCAATTTATGCCTTACAGGATGTGAGCTGGTAACTTAGTGGTGGGTTATGGCTGATGGGGAAAAGCCTGTGTTGTAAAGGGGAGGCACTGAAATCTGGCCATGTCACCCACACARGATACATAGAAGCACCAACTGAGGAAGATGCCCCTCACCCCCTGCCCCACCAACATCTGGTTGGAGGTTTGGGTGCAAAACACCTGCCAGCAAATCCCATGGGAATCCATTTGTTGATAGGGCTGAATTGCTGCATGTGATCTGACCTTCTGGACAAATTCCAGCATACACCGAGGTCTGTTTACAGTACTCATGAAATTTCAGTGTGTTGCTTATGCCACCTGTGCTTACTCTGTTTCTGTGTGCTGTGAAAATGTTCATTATTATTATTATTATTATGCACTAGAAGTATGAGTCGGAAGAAAAAACCTCCTGCTTTCCTGCTTGCTGTCCTTTGCACCAGCTACCCGGAAAATTACTGTTCACCATCAAGAACCTGCAGCCCACCTGTGCCCACGGAGTGCTGTGCTCCCTACCAATGTCCTGATTGCAGTTCAGGCAGAAAACATCATTTTATAGCCCTAAGATAGCTACATTTCAGTGATGGGATTGCTTCTTTCTCACTAGATATACTCAGAAAGTTTGGGATGTAAGAAAAGCATAGCAAGAACAACAAAAAGTCTGAGACTTTCCTATACTCAATTACATGGCAGTTTTAAAGCTGTTGTCTTGGGCCCTRTAAGGAATAGTGCTCTGGTCCAGTGAAGAATGATTTCCAGCCTCAGAGGACATGGATATAAGTGGACTCAATCCAAACAGTGATCCAGGACTACACTTTGTCTTTTTCAGGCCCTAGGCTAACTTTGCAACTGGAGAAAAGAGGTAAATATTTGTGTTATTTTTGTTTMTTTTTCTGTCTGGCTGTTTGGAGAATGTATCAGCTATTTGAAGACAGATGGAGGTTTGCAATGCCGGTGAAAATTGGTTGTAGTGGATGTGGAGAGGGAGCAGGGGCGAGCAGAAGTGGAGCTCCTGAAAAGCGTGTTTTTCCATGTGGCTAAARCAATGGGTGTTTTAAAACACTTTGGTACCACAGCTGGTGCAGGTCAGGCGACAAACACAGCCCCCACACTCATGTATGGACGCACAAATGGGTGAGGAGCACAGGAGAGACCACACCACAGTGAGTGTGTACATCTCAGGGATTTTAAAGCATTAATGATCAGCTGATAGAGGAATTACACAGGCTGACCCTGAAATAAAACCTTGAGCAGATTTGCCATCACAGCAAGAAGCGTCTTTGCTTCATCGTTCCTTTCTCACCATGGTCTTCAAACTAGTTACAAATCTGGCTATAAGATTTGAACATTTGCCTAGTAGTTGTAATTTACAGCAGCTCTTCGCAAAGATTCACTATTATTGGAGAGAGATGGAAGTTGAGTGCACGGAGGTTGCACATCATGTTGACAGCCACGTTTGGAGTTATCGACTTGAAATATTTAATGCAGTRTCTGCTGTCACACACACCACGAGTTCTGGTTTACTAGGGATTTCTTTGATTTGATTTACCAGCTTATAGCCCCTTTGGAGTAGATGCCGACTATGCCTGGCAATTTATTACACACTCCCCTTTCTGCTCCATAGCTGAAGTTTTTCACTGGCTGAGCAAAAGGAGTTTTGAATAACTCTAGGTAGGACCTCAGCTCAAGGGAAAATATTGTCCCCTGGAGTTTCTCAGAGGCTAGAGGTCTGTTCTGGAGTTTCCACTGTGGGCAACCAGTGGCCTAATCGTGCTTGGAACTGACTGTTCACAATTAAAATAAGGATGTTGGAGTGGAGTGGAGAAGGAAAAATCTCACTTAGAAGTGCAAGAGCTTAGAGCTGGAAAGAGTTTTTCCTACAAACCAGAAAAATTAAGCAAGGTCTGATTCCTTTGAGGTGCTCAGCACACTGGCCACGATCCAGTAAAGCACTTAAACATTAAGTGTGCTTTGGAGAGCGCCGTAGGGAACGGCCTGAGCGCTAAGTACCCGGCAGGATCAAGCTCCAAACAGGGACCAGAAATAAACCAGATGGCATGATGTTAGCTTTGCCATATTAATAAGTTATTTGGTTTGCATTTTAATCTCTCTCTCCTTTYTCCTTTCTTTTTTAGCCTTCGCCTTTTCTCTAAAACAATCCTTGTGTACTAAGAGAGGAGMACAATGTATTGAAATTGGCCCTTATCACCTCTTCATAAGGAGGGAGTTAAAGCAAGAGCTGGGAAAGTGCTGCTGGTTTTTAACTCAAATCAGCAGCACCTGGAGAAGGACCATCAGGAGTGTGGAGCTGCAACAGGAAGGAAAATGCTGACTCTGTCCTCTAATGAGCTCTCCAAGCATGTGTAGAGTGTGCTATTGCATTTGAGAGAATGAGTGCCTGCATCAGAAGTTATTTTAATGCCTTAGGGGTTTTTGGAGATGGGGCAGGCAGGACAGCTGAGCTGGAGCAATGGAAGACAGCTTTCTGCCAGTTTATAACTCAGTTCAAAATACACTGAAGTGAGAATGCTGCCATGCAGTGCTCAGCACTCATACATCCATTGAGCTCACCTGCCAGGAGRCAACAGGAAGAAAATAAAATTCTAGCTGCTGCTTTATTATTTCAAACAGGCTGATGGCTTTCCTCTTTTTCCTTTCCAGCACAGTTACAACTATCTCCAGAACTTCCTCAGACTTGTGATTTGTGCAGATGCCAGTTTTTACATGGATGTTTTTGAAATTGAGCACTGCMTGACTGGAAACTGTCCTAGCAGGAGCCACTGTCCTGCAGGGAGGACAGGGGCTCCAGCCGAGGTGGGACACGTGCCTCTTTCTCTGCACTGCTGGCTCTGCTGACTAAAGACAGAGCAGCCTGGGCTCAAGTCCGAGCCTCAGAGCTTGGATTAGGGCAAGCCAGCTGGCTGCCAGGCAGGTTAGGGGTATTTCTGTGCAGGCTGCAAGTCATCACTTTGTTGGAACTGTGCATGTGTGTGGGTTGTGCAGTGAGACTTAAGAGGAAACTTCTGTGATCATTTTAGCATTCAGGCAACTGGAAAAGGAGCTGATGGAGGCGCCAGACCTTTGCTTTCATGACTGCATTAATCTTCTCCTGGCCTTGAAGGGAAATTTTAGATGAACTTAACACGTGTTCTCAGAGCTTTCATTCTCAAAGTTATTTGTGCTGTGGATCCTGAAGTGATGAATGATAATGCCAGTGAATTGGCCAATATAAATTAAACTTCACTGGATAGTAATTTTAGTGAGGATTCCTGCTGCTGTGCTGTTACGTAAGAAGCTGAGTGCTGACTGCCATGGCCTGGAACTTTTGAGAATCATGGATTTTTCTGTCTCAAAAAAAAAGTGGTGGTGGTGGGGACTGGGGACCTTTATTTTATATATATCTATGTATCATCCAAGGAAATTATTTYCTTAGGTGTAGTTATAGAGTTCTTTTGGTCCTGGGTAGGAAGTTTCAGATGAATGTAATTACAAGAGTTAAGACTAGTAATGTTATTGCTAYCACTGGAGAAGTTCCTAATTAGYAGCTGAGCCATATTAACTGTCATGYRRAAGTTTAGTCCATGGCAAATGTGGCATAATTCAGAGTCATTCTGTCATGAAAGAAATAAAAGCCTAGTTAAGTTACTTTTTATTAGCTATACATTAAGAGCAAGTCCCTAAATGGCTGTAAAAGCTCACAGTGTAAGTGGCAGCTTGTTTTGTCATCACAACTTGGTTGTGACTCAGAAAATGAAAGTCATTTGGGGATATCTGACTACCAGAGAGCACCCATGAACTTGATGAGAATTTGGCAATAACTTTTGATCAAACAAGGAACAAACTGAAACTAAGACATTTTGCATTTGTGAACTGCCTAGTCCTCTAAARTTTCCTCCAGAAAATGCTCACATAGATCCAGTTGTCACAGCTCCAGGAAGTACATGAGTCTATGGGTTGGTTTTTCCTTTGGTTTTCCTACACCTTCTGGCCATAGATTTGCTGTAGAGCTGCAGTTCTGAAAACTGTCAGGGAAAGTTTTCAGGCATCATTTTAACATTTGGAGGCAATGATATGAGCTGGAAAAATGGTCAGGAGAACCCCAGAGCACCTCCTGGCACATCCTGCAGTCAAGCTTAGAAGACACCCAAGTCTGTTGGTCATGAGCAACTGGATAATGCAATTAATTGTGTCTATCTGTGAAAAAAGTACAATCCAACAATTTTGTACAGAACATTTCTATATGAAACAGAGCATGACCAATAATGTGTCAGTCAAGTCCAGCAAACCTTTCAGGAAACACAGGGCATGTGCTACTCAGAGTAAGTTTATGATAAAGTTTGTGTCCAATGAAAATTTGACAACCACAGAAACTCAGAAGAGACACAGAGCTGCTATCGTTATTTTTCTTGTCAATAGGGTTAAACCAGCCCATCCATCAAAAAGTGTTCAAAGTACTTAGAAATATAGTAAATCATAAAATACAGTACATCATAAAATTTTCTATGGTAGAGACAGTACAAGTATCTAAGTCAGGGCTTTCCACTCAAATATTATCTGACTGCTTTTTTTCATGCAAAACAAACTAATTTCATTTCTGTTAGGCAAACACTGGATTGTAGCATGAGGTCACAGCTAACTAAKWAGCKACRCTYTTATCGTAATTTCCAGGGAAGCAGCACTTTCCTATTTACATATTGTATAGGATCGCTGTCAAAACTCAAATACAGTGTAGTAAATCATKTGACCTTAGACATTTCAARGGTTGCATCAAAGAAATGTACAGAYCTGACCTTTCAAAAAACTTCTGCCATCACATCTGTTGTGAACGTGTATTTTTGTGTGCTTGCTTTGTGAAAACGCCCAGTAACGTGTGCTTCAATTACTTGTTCAGATTTCTAAGCAACAATTTCAACAATCCGTCTTCAATATTCTAGTCACAAATTTCTTCTCTACATAATCCAATCACGGAACTTTTCAACAGCTTTGATTGCAACAAGTATGTGATTAAATCAGTAATTTAAGTAAAGAACCACATCAAAACAAAACACTGAGTTCAAGAAGAATAAGCTTCAGCTAAAGAATTTTGCATGGTTTTTCATCTACTTTCATCATGGTTTTAGTCCATCCTTCACTTTACTACTTGGAAAAGTGGATCTGCTCAGCAAGATCTCTTCCAATGCTGTCAAAAATTACCCATTTTCAAAGAATGCCTGGCCAAGATTTTATCAACAAGGCAACTGCAAAAAAAAAAATCCCTCCCCTACCCAGCAAGAGGCATTTTGTGATAGAAGTAGACCTTTAGAAGAGTAKGTTTTCTTTTTTTACTTATGTACCTCTTATTGTTAATTAACTTCCACTTTACCCTCAAATTTTGAGTTTTCTTCTAAGTTGCTTTAGAGTCTTTCAGTGATTGGAATTTTCCTGGTTAGGTTTGGCTGTGTGCTGTATTATTTTATTTTGTCTTTATGTAAGCCATACATTTTGAAAATATAGTTAGGTTGACATAAATCTCCACAAATATTCTTATCTTAGGCACCTAAATATTATATATTAATATATTTCTATTAACTTCAATTGATGTCTATAATCAGAATCAATTCAACAATTCATTTCTAGAAGATACAACATCACCTGCAAAATACCAAAATACCTTCCCCACTCTTAAAATCTACAGGACTCATTCCAAAACCATGAAACATGAACTCAGCAAAAGTCAAAAGTAATACCAAAAGTAAACAGAATATACAATTAGAGGAAAAAAATGGCACCATTGATACTTACAGAATTTCTTAAAATCTAGCTGTTCCTTTCAAGCTGCTGGCCATGGGACAGCTGTGCATGAGACACAAACAGTGCATCCTTTGTTACCTGTTCACAAGACTACTTGAAGTCAACTAAAGAGCAAATTTCTCTTACAAAATTACTAAGTAAGATGAAGAAAAAACACATACATGATTTTGTGTCAGCTCTTTTCCCTTCTGCACAGCAATTCCCATGAAGATTGCAACGTAGAATTTTTTTTGCTGTTAGTATTGCTCACTTTGAGTTTTTATAACTGCTCGGAGATCTGCATCATTGTATTTGATTTCACTTAATCAAGCATACAAATGARCAGGAATGCAGACACACAGCACTGTAAAAAAACACAGAAGGAAGYTTTTTCAAACAAAATCCCTCTATTAGGCAGTGGTTCCAGTGATGCAATCAGAATAGGAAGGAAAGTCTGTTTTGCTTCATTGTTTTGTTTGGATTTTGGGGTCCAGTTCTAACTTGTGATAATATTTCCATTTGCAAGTATATTTCTCTGAGAGCAATCCAAAAAAGTGACTGTGATGAATCTAAAAGGAAAAATATGCCATTGAACTTGCTAARTTTTTCCATCATGAATGACCATTACAGAACTGTCCCACTCAATTATCTTTCCTGTGTAGCTCAGTAGCTTTTGGCTAAGTTTATTGTTTTTTATCAAAGTCCAATAAATGCAAAAAGTGGATTCAATATAAATGTAATTACAGAGAAATTAAATAATTGATTGATCCCTGTGTGGAATTTAAGATTTTCTGAAAAAGAGTGGAATGAAAAGGATAAATGAACAGAAAGAAGAACTGCAACATATATCAAAGATACAGTCAGCTGCAGAATGTTGACASAGGACATCTAGATCTCTAGAGACAAACTCAAAGCCTACAGTCACCAGGAGGAGTTCTAGATCTGACTTTCAGTGTGGTGAGATGTCAAATACATTTGTAATCCAAAGATTCAACTCTCTACAACCTCCACACTTCAGCAGTTAAAACAAACATGTACTCTTCTCCAGGGTGACTTATCTGATGAGCCCATCACAGCAGCTACTCTAAACAGGATTTTCCAGGTGTCATGCACAGAGTACTGTGTTGTCTTTCTGGCTTCAGATATCATGGTATAAGTGTGTGAAAAGGCAAGGGTGATAGAAATGCCAGCTCAAGCAAACAGGAATTTTCCTTGTGTCTCCCAAACATAAAACAGCACAACAGCAAAGTCTTGCAAAGTGAGCAAACTCTTTTCATCAAATATAAAATTGTTATCRAAGATTAAGAGGTTTCCTCTGCTTCTGAAGAGTATGTCACTCCTCTCATGTAAGGATGTGTTGTTATTTTTTCTTCCCTAAGAAGAACTACTCATTGCTTTCRAGTGATCTTCAGATGATGATAACTTTGGTCTGCTACAACCACATTATAGGGCATTGCTTATTTTATAGGTGGTTAAAAATGAAGCAAAAGTGGTATTAAGGATATAGATCATAGAAAAATACAGAAAAATAAATACTTTGCTTATTATCTTCAGCTATACCAGTTGCTTAAGTATACTGACGTCAGTGAATGTTTTAAGACCCTGTGAAGATGGCCAAAACCATAAATACATAAATACTCTAAAGATACCAGAAAAACTACCTATGATTTTCCTGTCTTTTTTTTTTGGTACCTGGTGCCAACTGCTGTGCTTTATTTCAAAGCTAATTCCCATACTTTAAATGTATTCAGTCTTCAAAGGTTGCCTATCAAATATTATGGCTATGTCCAGTGAATCCATGGGATATGGTTATCTGTGGGCTTTAGGGCAGSTCCACAGATGTGTACTATGTCAGCATTTGGGTCATTCCTATTGTTGTACTGCCTGAGGTTCCCTTGGTTTGTGTGAAATATAAAATGCATCCCAGCGATGGAAACTTATCACCAATAGTCTCAAAGCAGGTAACTTAATCTAGCTCTCCCCTGCACTGATAGAATTAGGAATGCACTTTGTCAGCCTTTCAGGGTTTAACTACAGCTGGCTGGGTTCAGGGCAGTCTCAGAAACCAATCTGTTCTTAGTAACATCATCTCTTTCACAAAATTACAGACATACTTTCAGCAGATATAGCCAGCTGACTGCTGAATGATGTTTTTCCACCCACTTTTGCAATGGTCAATGTCTTTTTCAGTGTAACTGAACCACTGGATCAATGCCATGAAATGATTCAGAAACCAAAAGCTGAGCTGACAGCTCAAGAATAAAAGTTATAAACCTTATTTACAGTGTTTGCATGTGGCTCAATGCAGTTTCTGAACATCATCGTATTTCTGATCCAGCYGATGAAATTTAATTAGAAAGGAGATTCTAATGGATATTTACATGCTGACTGGCCTCAGTCTGGTTTATGAAATAAAAGATTTTTTTTAAGCTCTATTCTCCCAGAAAATCAGAACTCTACYCTTCAGATAGATTATGTAAGTTAAAGGGAAAAAAAACCTAACCTAATAAAAATGTAAAATCTTCTTTAAATGTRTTCATCAGAACTAGCTCTGGATCCCTGCTTTACTCTTGATTATTCTGCTGGAGACTACAGGAATTCAGATGACGAATACTTTCATACTGCTGTCAGTAAGTTTTTCTAAGCGAGTATCACAAGCAGCACTCCCTTCTCACGCGCCTTTCCTGGTAGGAATCTGATTTGCACAAAAGAACAAGACATTCTGCTATGGTTCAAGAAAGTCAGGTAAAGCTTCCCCTCCAGGACATAACATATTTGAGARAAACCCAGTGTAACTTTATACCTGTTTATGTACCTAAACCTGAAAACACCCAGCCTAACCTATTAATCAGCAGAGTGGCCTGTTCAGAAAAACACATACCCTTTTTTTTTTTTTTTCCTTATCAGTCCTGAAGCATTCGTTTAAACACTTTGAATTCCAGCCTTTGAGTTTCCTACAGTTGTGTCAGTAGGCTGGACACAGGCCCCCAGGGCCAAGAGCCCTGCAGCTGAGGCAGTGCGTCACCATGACTGACTTTTGGCTTGGGCAAAATTCTGTGCTAACGTGGCCGTACAGCTCCTGGACACAGGCCGAGGGAGGTCAGATTTTCTTGCAGCCACCCYATAAAAGTATGTTCTGAATTCCTGTGTGCAATCATTACGTGGTAATCTTGATATCCACTAAAGCCATGGATTTATTACCTTGCTGTTAAACCATACGATGTCAGACTGAACCTCTTTGGTTTTACATTTTTTTTTTTTTCACTGCTTTATTTGGTTCTTTTTTTGCCTGTAATGCAGATTTTCAGTAGAACACAGACATCACAGCTGGGCCTTAAATGATAATAGCGCACAAATTCCAATGTCCTGTCTCTGAGAGCAAAAAAAAAGACTGAAAAATAAAAAAGCAATACACATCTTTTTTACTTCAGTAAGTTTCATGTAAGTAGGAGAAGGTTACATCTGAAAATTACAATTTAACTGCATCTTTTAGAATTCTGGATAGCACTAACAGTGTTAATTACAGACACCCTCATTATCCACATGAATATCATACCCCATATTTGGAAAGTGAAAATGAGCCTCCAAGGACGTTCTATGACAATAAACTCCATGTACAAATGGGTGATTATTTAAAACTAGTGACTCATTGTTGCATGGCATGTAAGGCAATTAACTGCAGATTTACTTGTGTTCAGKGTAGACTGAGGCAAACTGGTTTGGTTTGCATGATTTCACTGCATTGCTSAGTGTGGCACAGTTAACTTCAGGCCTGGGTTAGCTAAATCTTATAAAACAAATCCAGTAGTTAAAAAAAGGCATAAGAGATGGTGTCCATTAAGGATGAAATGCATTTTGACCACACAAAATAGCTGCAGAAAAAATGTCTCTCCCAAAAATCTGTGGTGTGCTTTCTAAAAACAGAACATGGAGATCCTGCATGATGAAGAAGGCCTTTCAAAAATTGACGTAGTAGGTTCTCTTGTTTGTTTATTTTTRATTGCTACTCTTTGTCAGAGGCAACAGATGGTTTGAACAAATATGCTTGAGGAAAATTCCAGTTAATATTTGACTTGTGGGACAAGCAATTCTAATGCTTGACATATACTCTGTGAACTGTCATCAACACGAGGATAATCTTAAGCTTCATGTTCCATGTCTGGGCTTGCACAGATTGTACACACACACAGGTAAATTAAAATTAATGAATTCTTCCAGAAAATTCAGATTACCAGTAATGTTAAATTCTCATGGTTTAATTGCTTTTGCAAATTCTAAGAAAGAAAGGAGGGAAGAAAGCAAGTAAGCAAGGCAGTGTGAAAGGATTSCACAGATCACTGGGGCTTACAGTGCAATGCATCCTGAGTGAAAGATGTCAGAAAGACCTTATATGAGGCAAACACTATTGTTTCAGCAGGTGACAAAAGATTCCCATGTATTTAAAAGACCTCTTTCCTTTGCTTGGAAGGCTGTCCTGGCTCCCTTCTTCCTGCCCTCTCTCCAAAAGGGAGAACTTGCAATGTGAAATCCTGCTGCAGCTTGAATACAAAGGCTTCCCTTGTCTCTGTTCATCAGGATAAACTCACTGTTTCCTTTCATTTCCTTGCCCATGCATGATATGGGCACCATCTGGCCCAGAAATGGCCCAGAAATGGCCAAGGACAGCCAAGCCTGAAAAACATCTTCAGAGAATGCTCTAGGCTCCCCTACTCGATGTTATCACCTGTATTTATAGCAAAGATTTTATAATCATCTCTGATACATCCAGACAAATATTTAGAACTCAAGTTTTCAAAATATTTGAGTAATGGAGGGAGGTATTGCAAAATGAAGACTGATTTGGTCACTGTTATGTTTTAATTATCTAAAATCTCATACTGATRTCCTGGTCTGTGAGAATACTATTAAATAAGTTAGCCTGACCTGAGACAGGAAATGGCATAATCAGATCATGCCCTGTGCACAAAGTTATTGACAGAAAGATGTGAGTTCAGATGACTTGGTYCCATTTCCACTAAATTCAGAGGTAAAATCTCCATTATTATGCCTAAGTGTCCATTAACTCAGTCCATATGTATAAACAAGACTCATATCCCACTTGATCTTTCACTGCATTATTTATTATTGACCTTTTATTAAATTAGAATTTAAAAAGACTAATTCAGGTTAGCTTGAATGCTACAGCTATCCAGTTCTTGCTCTTTTACTAAAGTAAACCTTAAAAAGGATCTGTCATTCTCACTTCTAAATTCCCTCTTGACCACTAGGTATGATCATCACTGGGTCAGCAAACAAAGTTGGATGATACTTTGTTCTGAGTTTTCATTAGCCAGAGAAAGAGAAACTGATGGTGAGGAGGCTCTCCACTGCCATGCCAATACTTTCCACCGACTAACTCAGAGTGTGGCCATCTGCAGACTCTGCAGGGGTGGAGTTAGCAAGGAACCTACCACTCCATGAGTCAAATTCAGGCCTTTATAAATTTATTATGCCCTTCCCAAGTCTGACCATTTGGAAACTAGATGTTATTTTCATTAGCTCTAGTAAAATATGAAGACTAACAGTTCTAGAGCTTCTTCAGTCTCTGGCAGTAAACTCTGAGAGTGATGTCCGGTGTCCTGAGGTTTCAAGCACAAGTGTTCAAAACAGTTCCCTGCTTGCCTCTTGCTCTACTTGTCTTTCATCTGGTAAATTATGTCAACACAGCTGGGCTTCTACATCTGTACATGTTTTCCACATATACCACCCTCTGTCTCTCTGGTAGGGCTCTTCCACCCTCCACTCATAGCCACTATTTTGCTCATTATCTGTGCTGAGGACCTTCTGCACCAAGGGATTTCATAAAAGGCTTGTACAGTCCTCCGGTGGAAATTCATTAACAGCAACATTAAGCAGCTGAGATTTCTGTCTCTCCTTTGCTCAGCCACCTTCTGCTTAAACATCCAGTGTATGTCCATCCTAAACTGAAAGCTTTTAAATCTGAAAATCCCACAGATTTACAGTAGTCAAGTATTCCACACAATATCCTAAATAAGAAAACATAACTGTCTTTAAACGAACAAGCTGATAAAAGGCTCCCTGCTCCAGTGTTTATTCCACTCTCCTCAGAGACTCTGACAGTGTCTGGAAAGTTAAGATATGGCAGAGAGAAAAATGAATTGCAAAAATGAGGGATCCCGCACAGATCATCAATCTTTTCCTTGCATTAATTACAAGGSATGTCAACTCAAGCACTTCTGCTGATCTCTGCTGAAATAGTCCTTCAGGGTAATGGGGCACTTTTTCAAACAACCTGTCTTTTAAACCATTTCATGTTTTGACTTCAAATCACTCCTTAAATGCTATTCCAAAACTCATGTGTCTGGTGGGACTGGAGGCCCAGCTGTAAATTGCCCCAGCACACAACCACCTTTGTGAGTTATTTCTTTTCTGACTTCAGATCCTTTTATTTGCGCACAAGGACGGGAATCAGCTAATGTACCTAGGAATGTGTTCTTTCTCTGTCGTCGTTTGCTCTCCTCTTCCTCCTAGCTCCTTATATTCTTTTTTTGTCTCCCTCTTCTGAGTCTCTAGTATTCAGACAGGACTTGGAAGACCAGCATGGCATGAATCAATTTCCACTGAGAGAGAAAGTAGGAGGTAGGAAAAGAGGAGCCAAAATAYCAGGTAGGATGCTTGGTTTCACACMTTGGGATGTGACTCTGGGCACTATTCTCAGGGTACCTCTCCTGTGCTCTTTTAATGCACCCTCCATGGTGCACCTGAAGGCTGCACACAGCATGGTCCTGCCCTTCTGATGTGCTGACTGTGCTGGGCTGCCTGGCCAGCTGGGGCACAGCACTGMWGTGGGCCAAGYRGCTGCTCTRCTGTGGTCAGCMAAAACYCAGCCAAAATCCAGCCAACATCCAGCCAACATTCAGGATGTTCGCTTGACTGTTTGCTGTGGATGCCCCACACTATTTCAGGATGTGATCCTATATTTGCACAGCGCTAACCAGATGAGTTTCAGATGCTGCTCCAGCTAAGTACTTTCGCTACGACTCCATAGTTGTGTCTTGCAGTTGCCACCTCTGCACATTTTCCACACGTTTGCACTAAATTATTATCATCTCCTGTGCAAAAGTAATACCAAGGTTGTGGATTCCTGGCAGTTTGTTATGCCAGTGCTGTCACACTGCCAGATGCAATCTGAACACGTCTGTGTAGGGCATGCAGGGCTCTCAGGTCCTACTTTTTCTTTTTTCTTTAGGCAGCTCCAACCCTCATGTAATCAGAGATAAGTGACTTAGTTAAAAATGAATGGGGCAGCTGGCTAAATGCTCAACCAAACAAAATGATCAAAGGGACACTGCCAGATGTTTTTCATTAGSTCTACATATGGAGGTACCAGGGAGAGCAGCAGGAGCACCAAACTAAAAAGAAACCAGAGAAGCCAACTCTAGTTTCAACCATAACATGAGGAGCTGGCTATAAATACTACATTCCTCAGTGTGGCTCCCAGAGGACATGCTGTAAGTATTTCTAAAATCTACAGGAAAAGCGTGTCTACTATTGTCTGACTTATTTATATGCATCCTTCTGGTAAATATTGTATTAAGAATTATCATTCCTATCATCTATAAAAATGTACTTTAAAAATAATATTTTTAAAAGCTTCTGTAAGTTGTAAAATGGGKTTTTTTTTCCCCACAAAATGTATTTTTTGCCTAGCTGGTGCCAATGCTGACTCTCCTAGACTACTGATGTGTGAGGTTTTCTTTACCACTTTTAGTACATTTTAAAATTTTAACTTCATAGCTTTTAAGTCTAAGCTATTGCAAAAGGCCCAAGTCATGTCAAGATTTACTGTGGAAAAGGAGCCAGATTTTTATTTTTGTCCTCTGGGGAAGTTTATGATAGAGTGAGATAAACATCCAAAATAGTTAAGGTTGTTTATCCTGCATCACTAAGAAGACATTCTTGACATCACTTGTATACAATTGAGCAGGGGAGCTGCTCAATCAGCACTGACAGAAATCCAACCCAGATCACCCAGCCTCGGGGCATACAGACCTTACTTCAGTGTGATAAAATCTGCTTCTGTTGAGATAAAACCTGAACTGTTCACAGACCTCCTCCAGTCACAAGGCAAATTTTGGAGCATAAAGGCTCCTCCTGCAGTTGTACTCCTTCCAGGGAATTATTTCAGGACACTTTACCTCACCTTGACATGTATCTGTAGTGTCTTGGGGGTTGCGAGGAGGAAGAACCTTACAAAACAATCTGGTGTCATGCTTGTCTTCTGTAATGACTTGTGTATCAGTTCCAAATCTGCAAGTCTTAGATCTGGAGAGCAGGAATCCTGGAAGTTGCCAGCAGGTAACTCAATCCACACAATATAGAAATTATTCCTGTTCTTTTTTGACTCTAGTTTAGTAAAGTCTGCCTGAAAGTCACTTCCCTGACAGTAGGAGGAGGGAGACATGCTGGATGTAAAGAGACTGGGAAGGCATTTCTCTGAAACATTTGGAAGTACCAGACTTGCAGTTGACCAGGGAAGAAGCTAATAAGGGTTCTTGGCTGTGTTGATCAATAGTGCTSAAATGCACTTTGTCCTTCACGTACGCAGCAATCTCCTAGGTTTGGTAGTTTATATGCTGTTCTTCGCACGAGTATTGATGGCAAAGGTTATTCCATGTATAGAAAGCTTGATGTACACTTTAAAAGCTGCTCTCATCCTGTCCTGCAGGAACAAACCCCATGAACATGATTTTTTCTTTCCCTGATTCTTATTTCATGCACATGTAAGTGACAGCCCCTCACTGCAGAGAAAATGTCAGTGATTTGCAGAGCAGGATGAGTTCTTTGCTGGTAGATGTGCTAGCAGCAGACAGGCTGAGGAACTCACTAATAATCAGGCTGGAGTCAAGGAAAGCTGGAGCATGACTCACTTAGGAATGCTTTGTCTTCCCCTAATTGCATAATTACCTTAGAGAGCTCACTGGCCATTTGGCATAGASGTCATGCCTGTTTCCTTTGAGCACAGGAATAACTCCTCCTAGCTTCTCCTAACAGGATAAAAAGGGGATGTGAGGAAGACATATGGCCATGGCCCTGCTTTTCCTCTAAATAATCCAGGAGCAGCATTTGTGCACAATGAAGTCCTTCATGCTCTGAAATGAGGATGCCAAAGCTGACCATTATATAGCATAAATCAGCACTTTCACGTTTTCACTGAGACTGGATCTGTGTAGTGTGATATTCTGGGTTCTTTGGTACCAGTATGTGTGACATCCGTGTTCCAATAAACGAGGTTAAGAAAGAGTAATGGGGTGCCACAAGAACAGGAATCTTTCCCACTCTACTTGTATGCTGTAGAGCTAGACTGACTGCTAAGCAAACAAAACAGAGATCTCCCCAACACCTTGCTCTCACAAGCAATAAAAAAAGAAGATATGGGTAATACAAATGCTTATAAAGTGCATATAAAAGCAGATCGCAAGCTGAAGAAAGGGACCTTAAGATCCTATGAGACAAATGGAAAATAAACGTGCTAGTTGCACGAGTAGAGCTAAAGGAAGGTTTTCTGGAGAATTCTTCTGGACCTCCAGCAAGCTCAGCAGTGCTGTTTTCAGGGCTCATCCCCTCCCATGTATAGAACTGATTACATAAATCTGCAAGGTGCAACAAATGGAGAAAGATACAATTGAACTCCATGGAAAACTAAGGCAAATATATTAAAGTATTGCTATCTTTATTTCTCCTTGTTCTGGAGGGTGGGTGGAATCTGTGGTCCCTTTTCTTAACCATTTTGTTGATGCTATCCRACAGTACATTTGGAACATAGAATTCTCCTTTGCAAATTGGTGATTGCAGCCAAACTTTCATCCCACTCTCCCCTTCATTACTTCTATGAATTCTCCATCCTCCACTGCACGCTGATGCATCTTCCATTCACAGGAACTAAAGCAAATTTTCTCCTGTTCTCACAGCTCACCAGTTACTATCCTCTAAGTTACGATGGGGTTTACACCCACTGGGCTTGTGAATGAAAATACTTGCAGCTGCTATACTTCATGTTGATCCTGATACTGTCAGTGAGTTTTAGAAATGCACACAGGATGCCTGCCTGGCTGSCCCTGCAAGAGTTTGGCATGCATAGGAATCCAAGTGGTCCAACGCATCTGTTACTGTAACCTTTTGGGTACATGGCCTTCTCACTAGTGTGCCTGGATTGTCAAGAGTGTTTAGGAACTCATGAYAGTTATATCTTTCCCTTTTCTCAGTGTCTTTTTAAATTGTGGGAAGTGGTGCAGTTAAATGCTGGCTGAGGTTGCATTAGGTTCCACTTTTTCTGAGAACTCTGCTTAGACAGTTTCCAAAGTGAAAGTTTTTGCAAGAGAAAACAGCTGTAAGACACCTCCAAGCCTGACTGGTGAGTGGAACTATTCTGATATAAGGAGTGTATCACTCTAAAGGGAGTGAACTGTTGTAAGGAGAGGAAGGAAAATGAAGTATCTTGATTCCTCAGCTGAGGGGGAACTGGTCTGCAGTTTATCAAATCAAGCTAATATCCAAGACAGATTGTATTCTCATGGATAAACATCTCAAGTACAGACTTGGAGTTACATGTAACTTAAGCAGCTGACTTCAGAGGAAAATCAGGTTCTCGGCCCCAACTGCTTTTGTTATCAAACAAAAAACAGGGGACACCTCTGTTCTTTTCATGCTTTTTTTGAATCATTTTCCTGGAGAGTTAAGGAGTTAGCACACCACAGTGTGGGTAGCTGCCCTAGGGATCAAGGAACACCAGACAAAGTCTATAATAAAACTGCTTGCATTAGCACGGCGGCAGAGGAAACTATACAGAAAATGCAGTCCAGGAAAGAGTTCTTAGAAGATGAAGTAGGGATTAAGCCAGAGCCTATTTTACCATTTGCTAAAACACTCAGTGCATTTGCCTTCATGGGTTCTGCATTCCAGAGGACTTCATGCTGGGTTAATAAAATCCCTCTCTTGTACAGGCTTTGGARACTCAGACAGCCACTGGCTGCCCATATGGCAGAATTTGGCTATTGCTGTTAGACAGCTGCAGGAAGTTAAGGACAAGAAACGGGAGACAGCACCAAAATCTTATGGATATGCTGACACCAAGAGAGACACATGGCTTTGCCTCATGGCAGGAGCTTCCAAARTATGTTCCTCATCAAAATGCCAGGATCCGCTTTAGTTCTTTTCTTTCAGGAACTGTAATTTGCACTTCTGCTTTTCATAGGTGATACGCATGTGATATATGTGTGTGATTTAAAGCCTCATACACCCTGAGCTTAAGTTTCAAATGCATTTTACAACAACTAGCACACCTACAAGAAAAACAGCAAAACACCCCATTTCTGTTGCTCACAAACTTAAAGGAAGATTGAGTTTAGTGCTCTTCCTAGGGGAAGAAAGTACAAGCTTCCCTGTAACCCAATGCCAAACCACTGCTCTCTGTTTTGAGTAGCAAATGCCATTCTTACTGCGTCTGAAATCCCAGACTCCGTTTCTTTTCTCAACATGTAATTGTGTATTTTGGTACTGTTCTCAAAAACCAGCTTAACAGAACAAAGGAGTTATCTTTATGAGACAGCCAGGGAAACRCACAAAGAACAGGAAGATGCAGCTAATCTAAATAATGACATTGAAAACAAAATAGCTATTGGGCTATAAATACACAATATGAAGTAAACATCATTATTTTTATTAAGAGAAATCACAGACTTAATTCGTGGGGATAATGTCATCTGCTGTTTCCTTAGACTTTAGTTCTTATTTTTTCAGTCAATCCATAATGCAGGATTTCCTACTTTCTTCAACTTTTTACAGAATGAACTTTTGTACCACTTCTTTTGGAGAAAATGGCAAAACTCATAAATGTATGTTTAGGAGAAAGAACAGATTTTCTAAAACACTAAAACTGCTCAAACTGCTTGGTTTTGAACTGTGCAAATACATGAATTCTTACAAGGCAGGAAGGTAAACATACACATGACTCCGTTAATTAAGACAATACTTAGTTTCCTGCAACACAAAGGAATTTTCTTATTTAGACTAAGTCTTTAACGATTCAGTCTCCCATTGTGTGTATGTGGGTGTGCAAAGCAACCACCTCAATTTCACAAAAAAAGGTGCAAGAATTGTTTCTGACCTGGTGAGYGAACGCGAAGGAATTAAATAATCCTCTAAACCAAAGCCAGAATCAACTTTCTGAGCGCCAAGCTCAGCCAGTCCCGMCACCTCACTTTTGGTAACACAGYCCTAAACTGAGCWGAAGCCTGATTCACGTGCCTTTTTTTTTTCTTTTTTTTTTTTTTTTTTTTTTTCTTCTTTCCCTGGGGCTTGTCTTGTTGAGTGTCGTGGGCAGGAAACGGGTCTGATCTGTTGACTTAGAGGATTTAAAACACGCACTGGTGTTTCCCCGCTCCCAGCCCTGACCCGCACCCTGCTCTGAATCACTTCCCCGGCGGAGGGAAGGAATGTGCGAGAGCCAAGGGCTCCCGAGTGTCCGAGCGCTCCCGGGTGACACACGGCAAAACAGCGGGGCACAGACCGCTCCCGGGGCTCAGCTTTACCTGCTGGCGGGCGAATGGCCGGGGGGGATATCCTGCACAAAGCTCTGCTCCATGCCCGGGATCCTGGCCGGGCTGTGGGGATGGTAGGCTGTCAGCACCACGCTGCCCGAGTCCTTCATCTCCATGGTCATAGGCGCATGTCGCCGCGCTGCTGGGGACACAAGGGACAGGATGCGCTGCCGGCCCGGCGGGAGGGACGGAGGGAGGGCGAGTGACCCTGTCACACGCACCAGCCCATGGCCTGGCTCGCCACTGCCGGCTGTCAGCAGAGCTGTGCCACCGAGACACGGCTCCTCTCCCTGTCAGCAAAGCTGAATTAGCATATATTCAAAAACACCGCCCACAAAACAACCCACGGGGAAGTTACTACGTTCCTAGGAAACGAGAAACTTGAGACAATCCGGCAATCCCGCACGGGAGGCTTCCTCCCTGAACACTTCTCTACTTCCCTTTTCTTTTTTTTCCTTTAACAGCAAATTTGTAGTACTCCTGCTCCTGAATTAGTCTCGTCTAAGTGAAACTATTTTCYGGTTATCCCGAGTGGAGAGCGCGACTCAAACAGGACACATGGTTTGGTGGAGCAGGGAGTCTTCCGAGGGATGCAGAAACCGAGTGAGCTCTGCTCCGTTYAAAGGAGCAGGAGCTGTGATTTCCTACATGCGGATCATTTCTATGGCGGGGAACTACACTTGGTGTCTCCTGAAAATAGGTTAAGCTTTTGTTTTGCCTGATATGGCTGCATACATAATTAATAAGGTACGGGGAAATGAGTGCATTATTTTTAMAACAGTGTGTGTTCATCTGGATACATTCTCTAAACGAATACACACCAAGATGCTTGATATTTTTTAATGATTTAACTTGATCTCTGTATGTTAATTAAGTTGCTTCTCACTCAAAAGGAAACGATCAAACAAAAAAATCAAGGTCTGATTCTCRAGGAATACTCAGAGAAAACTCTGTAGGCRAAGTAAGAAAGTTCACACATCCCTTTATTTTTCTCTCCCACTTCTTCAGTGTTTGGGTGGGTTTTTTTAGTTTTATTTTGTTTTTTTGTTTTTTTTTTTTTTTTTTTTTTNTTTTTTTTTTTTTTTTTTTTTTTTTTTTTTTTTTTTTTTTTTTTTATTAATGTTTCTGATAATTACCAAATCCTAAAAACTTTTCCTGACTATGAATTCATGTGAAGGATGTCCCTAATTTTACTCCATGGGTCACAGGTCTCTGAGCATCTCCTGAAACACCAGTCTCTGTGTGCCTTTGTCACAGCTGCTGGTGGCCACAGGAGCGCAGGTTCTCTATATAAAATGTTTGTGGGGCTCCTCTTTCGCATCCCACTTGAGTGAGGGCACTCTCTCTAGCACTGCTACCTAAATTACACTGTCAGTCTCTCCAGCTGGTGAAGTAGCTGGTGAAGTAGTTTTGAATCATAAAATGATTCTTCTCACCTTCACCTTCCCCCTGAACTGGGTATCCTGCCTGGAGGGACACAGAAGTTTCGGTCAAACATGCTGCTGCGACTCATGTAGGCTGTGCCCAAGTTAATTTTAAATTAGCCAGCCTAGGACACTGATAAAGGTGCACTTGGCAGCACTTCTTGCCAGACTCACCCAGGAAGCATAAATATTTGAACATACAGAGCCTCTAAGCCTGCTCCTGCTATGCTGTTAAGATATCCCGGATTAAATATTTTAAGGCCAGGCTGCCCAGGATAAAATCATGGCTGCTTACATGGTGGCATGGAGGCCCTCTGGGAGCCTCTGTGCAGCCATGTACCTGTGTTAGAATTGAAGGAGAAGGCTCTAAAGTAACTCTGGAAGCATCACTGACTGCCCATGGCATCGGGACCAAATGGTATGGTGTTGCCGGTGATGGCTGGGGTGAATGAAATTACTGTGGTTACTGAGGTGTTCAGAATAGGGCCTGAAAATGTAAGAATGAGACCATCATAGATCTCCTATCCCAACTCTGTGGAGCACTGACTGAACTCCAACCTGCTGCTGCCTGGCTGCTGCATGACCAGGGATGCTGCTGCCAGCGTCATCATTTTCCCCTCCTATACTGGTTTTACATTCTCCTTCCTGGACCAAAAGGTGAGAAGTTCCCTCCTCTGATGAGGGGGAGTAAATTCCAAATAGAAATTTCTATKTGGCACAAATGCAAATGGATATTTTGAAAATTAATCAGCCAAAATGCATATATCAAACAGATATGAAAGAAAAAATTGATAAATATGTGTTATAAAATATTTGCTGGAATCCTTTAAAGACATTCTTCACAATTCACTTCAAGAAATTAAACACCTGAAAAAGCACACATAACAGAAGACACCAAACATTACCAAAAAGGGAGTGGGATTCTTTTAGGAGATCATGGTGCTGGTAAAACATTGGCATAATATCAGGAAAGTATTTTTTCTCTCCTTTCTGTCATAACACCAGCCTTTTTGCAGTTCCATCAGCCACAAAGTGATGATTATGTGCTTTAAGCTATGTGTAGATAAAGCCCACAGTAGAAATGCAATATATTTTTAGTATTTTTTTATTTCCCCTCTTTTCATAATAAAAAAACCTCAAACACCAAAATTACTTAGAAAGTATACAGATACAATCTCAATAGAAAAATACATATAAAGAAAGGAGGCCAACGTTTATTAAATGGGATTTTCTCTCTGAGAAAAATAAACATGGAAGATTTTATTTGGAGATTTATAAAGTGCTGATGCACAAACTGGAGGCTTTTATGGAAATGGCAAACTGTTTGGCACAAGTACAAATAGATATTTTGAAAACTAATAATCAGCCAAAAGACATATATCAAACCGAGAGCTAAAAATGTTTATATGCCTAATGGCTCTTGGGGTTAGACATCTGCATATTGTTGAAACCCCAAAAATATGCTAAATCAACTAGACATACACATCAGCCTTTAAACAGAGTTTTAACTGGGCTAGTGATCCAGCCATTAGAAATGTGTACAAAATAACATGAGCCGGACTCCTCCTTCAGTCCTGCCTGTGCAATTCTGTTCCCAATGGAGAAGTTATTCTCCTGGTTTAAAAAGAAGCAAATTGGAAAATATTTTAATCCAACATCGTTGTGTTTCTTCAAGATTCCCTTGAGTACTAGATTGTGAAGTACTCAGGACTATGACAGTTCTAATTGTTTTTTTGAGATAGTTAATAGCTTTCTAGATCTTTCAAATAGTATAGAAGTGCCATATTAGTGAAATAAAAGATGTTGTGAGGATGCTTTTGGTGGAAAGCAGTAAAGTGAATGTGCAGCGAGAGAAGAGCATGTGGAGAGTCTGTGGCCTGGGATCCCACAGGCAGCTGCCTTGGGTTTGGTAGGCAAAAGGYTTGTGCTTTCAAATTTTATGTTGTACTTGTGACAAGGGGAGTGCTTTACACTTTCACAGATTTGGCAAAGTAATTAATAAAAAATAACTGTATAGAGATCAGTAGGCTTGAACTTGGAGAACTAGGAGTGAGAAATTTTTATTAACTTATTGCTTCAGAAATGTTAGTGGCTGTGTGGTTGTATGATCAAACCTTCACCTTGTCTATTAATAAATATCTGTGACAGTCAATACAAGAAATTTAAACACACAGGAGTCACTCTTAAAGTTTACTGAAACAAAAAAGAAACTGTTATTGTTATTAATACCAATTTTGTATTTACATTGACTTAGTTAATAATTTTGGCAACAAGATGATGGGCAACTTTTGCATAGCACATTTAATGTCTTTTGCTCGGAAAGCAACTATAATATCTTCAAACAGATTTTAAGCRGCCTTTTCTGGTCAAGTTCAAGGGTGTGTTGTTACTGAGAGGAATGGGATTTGTCAGCTGGGCGGTTCTTGTCCCAACATGGTGGGAGCATGCACCATTGTATTCTAAGAGTAGACCCACAGAGTCCTGGAAAGTGCAAGACTCCCCTTCGAACTACAAATCACACAAAAATCTCTGAGTATTGAATTTCATTACTTGTTTCCAGCTTAAAWTACCCAGGACAAAGTTAGACAAAATTAACAAAACTCTGAGGTTAATTTTGGACTGGTTTAATGTCAGCTTGGGTTAGATTGAGTTTTATAAGGAAGCTGTTAAAAGCACAGCATTTTTCACTGATTAAATCAAGGGAAAATGAGTGGAGTAATACATTGAAAAATGTCATCCTAGTGCTGAGTCTAAATTTCCTCATCCCTCTTGCAATAACTTTTGTGTGAAAGAAACCAAAACCAGAACCATTGAACCATCATGCTTTTAGGGAGAAGGGGGGGAGAAAAAAAAAAAAAAAGGTATCTCTTACTTCTCTCTAATTTGTCATTTGGGTGGAAAGATGTTTGAGAGGTGGGGAACAGGAAAGCCCATCACACCAAAGAGTTGGTGTCAGCTAAAAGCAGCTGGACAGTCTGAGAACAAGGAGTGACACAACATAGCATAAAAGCCAAGGACAGCGGTGCATGCATCTCCTACTGCTCTCTACTAATTCCCATGAAAAAAGTGTCTGAGAAGGGTCTGACTTTGTTTCAGGAAAATTTTAACCGTGGCTTGAAGTCTATTTCCTTTCAGATAATTTTACGTATCATAAAGGATAGTTTCTCATACTTGGTTTTGCCTTTGAACTTTATATTCTGGTGATGCCGGAAGGATTAGTCTTTTTTCCTACTACAAAAGAAAAGTGTTTGTGTGCCTCAGAATGGGCAACTGGAAATCTGAAACAATGGGTGAGACCCACTGCTTCTGTAACACCAAAAAACTCATAAGTCAAAAAGTAAAAAAAAAAAAAATAAAATAAAATAGGGGAAAGATCTTTGTTATTCTGCTTTGTCTTTTCAAACCGAGAACAGAAACAACATAGAGAAAACCTTTGCAAGCAGGTTAATTAACAAGGCTATTCAAACAAAGAGAATAGAGATCAGGTATTGTGGCAATTGGTGGTTTTGAAAAGGTTTTTAATTAAAGTATGAAACAAAACATTCATCTTTGTTAAATATAGCTTCACATTTTTCAGTTCCAGGCTCAATTTAAATACACATCACATTTTGGTAAGTCATAGAAAAAAAAATCTTTAGGCAACTTTGTGTAGCTTCTTGCTTAGCAGTGACCCTCATTTATTTTCCAGGAGTTCAAAAGTTGGTTCTCCTTAGCCCAGATCAACCCATATATTACTCCCATGTTAATTATGTACAGAAAAGGAAACTTCCTTAATCTGCCTGCCACAATAGGGCTTTCTGGAGGTTTACTTTGAGAAAAAAACTCATATCCTTTCATTCATCCATGAGGTTTATGCTCCTTCGTGACATGTTGATCTAACCACTTCAGCTGGGACAGCTGACATCCACAGCTGAATGCTGTGGTCTGGTTTTGTTTTGTTTTTTTATTTTTTTTGTTCTGAGGCAGTAAGTTAAAATTACATGAGGGAGTGGTAATGTGGTTAAGTTAAAAAAGTAGCACTGGGAGAGCTTGGTTGGTTCTTTGAAATGTTTCTCTAAGCACAAGCTGAAAATGGGAACTGATTTCTGCAGCATGGAAGGGGAAAAATTATCAGGGCTAGACAGCAATGTGCTGTACATGACAGTACATATGTCTATGCCCTGATGCTTCTAAAACAGAAGAATTGGGTAAGGTACAGGGAAATGCAGTCTTCATATTCAAATTTATAAATACTTATATATTCCACATTATACAAAAGGATAGTAATGAAAAATTAAATAGGAAGATAGGTTTTTGTATAAAAAGSCAACCAGACAGAGATTTAAAATTTTATTCTTTAAAAAGTTTTCTGGGGCTCAGTCAAACTTCTAAGCAGCTGTCTGTATATGTATGTATATGTATTTGCTTAGGATATGTGTATATATCCACCTTTCCACCCTCCACCTTTAACTATTGTTTTAACATTTAAGGAGGATATATATATTTTTTTTTCAAATGCTACGAACAGCAAATGCAATTTCTGAGGTTAGTAATGATTTGTGAATCTACCTTTGCACTTACAGCAGTATTTTAGTAGMATTTATTTATTTTTACAGCCGTATAGTACTGCACATTCAGCATTTTTGTAACATTTTTAACCCTTAAACTACAGGATATTCTAGGGATGGCTTTGTGTAAGGTACAGTGGGTATTTCCCTGTAACCATGCCTGCGATATCTTCCATTGTGGCATCCCATAACTGAGCCTTTTCCCAGGCAGTAGCAGTAGACCAGAGCTCTGCTGGTGTTTAAAATCTGTTCTGAACTGGGTTGTCACCAGAGGACTGCTCTGTCAATTAAACCATTCTTTGAGCTGTGTTCTGAGAGAGATGAATAAAACTTGATGAAGCGAGGTAGAAAGGTGTTAACAGGAACCACTGATGTTCCTCAGGCACAGAACCAGACTTGTCAATATAATCAATCTTGTTCTGATTGCATTCTACTCCTTTTTGAAATCAAGAGCTATGTTTTTTAAAATTATGGAGTCTAAAAACACTATTAACAGGATTTGCCTGTTATCTGCATCCAAGAGGCAAAACCTCAAATTCTCCTTCCTATCTAGAGAAGAGGGCTGTATTTCAACAAAGCATAGCTTACATCTTCATCCTGCTTTTGCATTCTGGGGTTTGATGACATGAATTCCTGAAGTTACTAAATTTACTTTTGCCTTTGTTAAGCAAAAATAAAGAAAGTACTCTTCTTATCTGTTAATTTCTTCATAGTACTGTCATATCACCACTAAAATAGTTATTGAGGTTGTTGGAGGAATCTTATTCTTATGTTGGTCATGCAGGCATGATATCTCAGGACTTCCCTGCAATACCTGTGTTAGGTAAGCTATTGCAGGATGAAGTGAGTCAGACTCGAAAGGGATTTTGCTATTTTCAAAGAGACATTTTTATAGGATCGTAACTTCAAATTTTGGTCTKCTGCAAAAGTGAGTAGATGTCTGTTGATTTACACCAGCACTAAAGATTTTCAGCAAGAGGAAGCACAGTTAAACTCAATTAAAATCTCTATAAGTGAATTTAATGCTATAATTTATGTGAATGTTTGTTACAAATTTAAATCCTAATTGTATAATGCAGGAAGAATAGGAAGAGAATGTTTTCTAATTTAAATAAAACAGACTAAATATATCTAAATAAATTTAATATGCAGCAGAAAAACACTGAATGGTACCATTATTAATATAAATATATTTTCATTTTGAAATAATATTATCAGAGGTATGCATTTACTTTATAGCATTAGTGAGTTAAAGATACCTGTGAGAAAAGCATGTTTCATTAACCCCTGCATGAACACTCTGTGTTTTAGGGGTAGATATTGCAAYATCAGCSAGTGGGAAAGAAGAYTKGCCTGGCRGAGCAGGGAGATTTTGCAAGAAYTCAGGGRAARAAAGAGRGTGTATCACCTTTGGAAAAAGGGCAGGGAACTCAGGAAATGCTTAAGGATGTTATTAGGTCACGCAGAAAGAAAATTAGAGACAAAATCTCAGTTAGAAGGGAATCTGACCACTTCTGTAAAGGATAGTAAAAAGTGTTTTTATAAATACATGATTRACAAAAAGGAAGTGCAGCAAAAATCTCCATTCTTTGTTGGCTGCAGGGGGAATATAGTTAATAAAGATGAGGGAAAGGCTGAGGTACTTAAAGCCTTCTTTGCCTCACTCTTCTATGGTAAGACTGGTTATTCTCAGGGCAGCTGGCCTMCTGAGCTGGTAGGGATGGGGAGCAGAATGCACCCCCTGAAACCCAGAAGAAGGTAATTAGTGACCTGCTGAGCCACTTAGATGCTCACAAGTCATGGGGATCAGATGGGATTCATCCTAGGGTGGTGGAAGAGCTCACTAAACTGCTCTTCATCATTTATCATCAGTCCTGGTTAAATGGGGAGGTCCCAGATGACTGAAAGTTGGCCAGTATGATACCCATCCATATGAAGGGCTGGAAGGAGTTTTCAGACCTCCAAAGAAACTTTCCAACCCAAAGCGTGGCCAGGATGGAACATTCTTATGACTAAAATCCACTCTCTTGTAGCCCTATAAACAGCATTGTAGAGTAAGAGTAGAGTGAGCCTCAGCAGCAAAGTTCGTTTGTGCTGTTTCTTTTGTATTAAAACACGTTTTTATTGATAATTTTTCMAGTGAYTCTTTAAGTGATCTTRAAACAWTMAKTCACGACACAACTAYCTGAAAGGAGGTTGTAGCCAAGTGGGRWTCARCTYCTTCCAGACAGCTAGGGATAGGACARGAGGAGATAKTCTTAAGYTGTGCCAGGGGAGGTTTAGGTTTRACATTRGGAGGAAATTATTCACAGAAAGGGTGATTGGGCATTGGCATGGGCTGCCCASGGAGGTGACAAAGTCACTGTCCCCAGAGGGGTTAAAGAAAAGACTGCACTCAGTGCCATGCTGAGTGCCATGGAGAGCAGTTTAGTTAACACGGTGGTGTTCGGTCATGGGTTGGCCTTGATGATCTCAGAGATCTTTTCCAACCTGACTGATTCTGTGATTCTGTGATTCTRTGATTGTCTTTTKCAGGAAAGTGCTGGCTGCCAGACATCACTATAGAGGGAACTGCCTGACTCACAGTCCTGTGCCCTAATCACATGTGAGGCTGCAGCTTAATTAATCAACAGTGTGGGAAGTACTTTTGTAAAGAAAGGGGTAAAAAGAGAATACATTTAAACATCCACAGAAAGAGAACCACAAGAGGCAACACAGAGAGCATGCCGTGTGAGCTACAGAAATGGCACATCTTCCCTGGAGGTGGCTCGTTTAAGATTCTTCTCTACAGGAGGTGTCAATTTTGGTGGGGTGTCTGGGGAGACTGGAGGGCTTTCCACCTAGTGGTTATTAAATCATACAGATTAGCCCTAAGTGGAAGCACATAAATGAACATAACTTCGCTAAACACATTAACAGTCATGTTTCTAGGCCACTTTTATGTCACAGTATTGARCACTATGACCCTAAATACATTTTAGAAGCACCAGACACAAATTTTGACACTGCTGCAAGTGGGTGGTTGCATCACCTTAGCGAGCTAAATAAGCTGTCATAATCAGAGGKTAACAGAAGAGGATTTTGCAATGCAAAGAATCCGGGAATTACTGTCTCAGGAGATTGCAAAGAACATTTTAGAATTTTTTGCTTAACAAGGTCAAGCATGAGCTTTTCCCTCTGTGATAATGGCACAAGGAATTTTGTTTCWTAGTTGAAAGATATATCAGAGTTTAAGGACATGGAAAATTCCCATTAAATTCTGTCATTGTACATTGTTCATGGAAAAAATTAATGATTCCCAGGGCTATTGTGCCAATTTTGTTAGTGTAAATTGCTAGCCTTCTCAACACAACAGAAAAAAGTTGCAACTATTGCAAAGGCATTTCTGTTAGAGGAAAAAAAATAGCAGGCAGCCATTATTTATTTGTTTCATTTGTTGTTTTTTTACTCACATGCTTTTTATCTGTGGCCTCAATGGGCTACAATCCATGGTATGCAGCCCTATTAAAASAAAACAAAGTCCCACCAGGGATGAAACAGATACATTTTCTCCAGATTAATTTAATAGATKAATGTTTCACACAATAAGGAGCCAAGACTGCAGATGACTTGTTTTTACTTTGGAACTTCAGGGAACAGATGGGAAAGTGGCAGCATTAATGTACCTTAATGGATCCACAGGACTGCATTTATTATTTGGCTTCAGTTCAGAATTAATTTTTCTTTCCTTTTCTTTTTTTTTTTTTTTTTTTTTTTTTTTTTTTTTTTTTTTTTTTTTTTTTTTTTTTTTTTTTTTTTTTTTTTTTTCAGTGACTGTGCTCTGCTGAATCACTTCAGAATCTTTTCAGAGTCTTTTCCCTTCATTTTGCTACTGCACTTTCCCCTTGCTTTTGATCCTAGCCTGGCTGTCATGCTTGATTACAGGTTTCAGACTCGAAAAGCAGGGACAGTCTCTAGCTTTTTTTCCCAAAGTGAGTCCCATAGAGGGACATGCTGAAGGGAATAGCAGCATCTCCTGTTGCTGCTGTTGGAGACAGGATTGAGCAAGACAGACCACAGAACYGACCTTCTGACCTTACAGGGAGTTTCTTGTGGTCCTCAGTTCACAGGATGAGTTTTTATTAACTCTTACTTGCTTACTATTTAAAGTACTCTTACTATTTACCCGTCTGCTGTCAGTCCACGTGGTGCACAGTAAGGCTTGGCTTACATTTAAACACGGCATCAAAAATCTCTGGGTTGCTCTAAGAGTGCTGTCTTTTTGTGTATGTCTTTCTGCATGTTATGTGCAGCACAGCCTTCTTTTATTTCTTGCAAACAGCAGTTCTGTTACTTCTCTCCAGTTGTTTTGCTCTCTGACATTTCATTCTTTCCTACCTTCTACTGAACTCGAAAACAAAACAGCAATTTAAGCAAAACTTTGAAAGAAAGAGAGAAACTCAGGATTTATTAAATATAGTTCAGCATGACTCAAATACGAACAAAGAATCACATAAAAAAAWTGGTACTGGTAAATTGGGAGTGTTTTGTCCTTCTCAAAGACAGATTATTTGATGAATGAGACACTACAGGTCTTTTAACGTACAAAACCACATTTAGCATAATCATGCTAAACACACATGTATCAGCAGAGATTTAATGACAAAGATATGTGGATAAATCTGAATTACAGCAAACACAATTTTATTTAGTCATCCAAGTCTTTACTCAGCAACCAAACTGTCATTGTCAGATCTGACATTTGCTTTCATGAAAGAGAGAAACAAAATGCTGAATAAACCTCATTTTCCTGGGAAATTACTGGTGTTGCAACAAAGAAAAAGTCTTTCACATGCAGAATGCAAGGCCACGGGTTTTCCTGGATGATCCATTGTATCTAGTGCCCAAAGTGTGTCTCACTCTTTCTCAAAACAAGTGTTATAAATAGRCAGGCACTTTGTGCCATTTTAATGCTGAGTATTACACATTACAGTATTCCAGCAACTTCAGTTTTTCAGCTGGTTATTTTTATTTTCCTTTGTTGTGACTAAGCAAGAGAGCCCAGCCTACTGAGATGCCACCCACTCCTTAAAAGAAAAATCTAGGAATAACCTGAAAGGTCAGAAAAGGGCTCTACCTAGAAATATGCTTGAAACAAGGACGAGAGAATGCAGAAAACCAAATGAGAAAGCTGATCTTCCTGCAGCAAGTATTTTGTTTGAAAACAGCAATAGGCTTCTGTCTGAAAACCCCTGACTTTACTGGTGTTATTACAAATCCCAGTCCCGAGCAAGGAACATCAGGAGGGATGAAGGKTTTTTTTTGTAGCAAATCAGAAGGCTGCCTGAAAAATGTTACTTCTTTTTTTGATTTGAATTTTCATTTTAATATGGCCCCCCATTGTTTCTGTACCCTGGGATCTGGCAGTCAGAAAGCCAGTCATTTCCTCTGAACACTTTTAGAARGCACCAGGAATGATATGGAACAATAATGTTCCTTAAAAAGAGTTTCAGTTCATGGGAGAATTAGTGCAATATGAAGACTTGTTTATAATGCATTACAGTGACTTCCTCACGCTATTATCATTAGCAATACGGCCCCAAAACTTGCAGTCACCACCCCCCAATGAAAAATTCCTAAATCTGCATTCATGTCAGCACTGGATGCCCTCTGTGTTAGCAGCTTTCGGTGCAATGCTAAGTGCAAAGTCTTTAGTGTTCACCCGACTGCTGAAACCTGGCCTGGACCTGAGCTCTGGTGTCTGCCTGGGCCTTGTGTTGCCCATTGAGGCAGCCTGGAATGCTTGGGAATTCCATCCCTTGATGGCAGTCCATGGCAAAGGGTTACTCCTCTTCCAGAGATAGCCATGAGCAGAGCCATCAGCTTGGTTTTAGGCATTTCATTAAAGGTAGATAWATAGAAACAGAAAATCAGAAAAGCTGCATCATGCTGCATCAAGCTGCATCAAACTGTGTTTTGCGAAACTGAGGGTGCACATGATGTTTTTCTGGTAGATTTACCAATTTGGTAGATTTTGCTCAACCTGTGAGAGTATTCTAGAGGATAAATACTCAGCAATGCTGACCTTGAGCTAACAATAAATAGCATGGCTTTAATGTCACTCTCCTAAGGATTTAACAGTCCAGTAATGAATGATGGAAAAACTCCTGTTCCTGGGAAACATTGTCTATGTGGGATCATAACTATTCCATAAACTGGCAGACTGTGGTCCTTGTGGTCTTATATTGATGTCACTGCAGTTTTATTCTGGGCTAAGGTTCTCTGACCAAAATAGAAGTACTCCTTATTTATGCCACTGCAAACAGTGCTAGCACAAATGGTTSATCAATGCAATTTCTCCAGCTTGTAATGGCTGGGTTAGGATGGGCACTAGGAGCTGTGACTCTGAGGTTCTGCACTGCTCATGAAAAGGCTCATTTGCACAAAGCTTTGATACCCTGAGCTTCTGCAGTTTTGGTCCTTCATTAGGCCACCCTCCTAGCCCCTTGGCCCTCTGCCATCTCTCCTGTGATTCTTTGAGCCCCATAGGCAAGGTTGCAGATTGGTTCTGTCGTTTTAGTTCTTAACTTTCTCTCTGTTCATTGTTTTGGTTCTTAATTTTCTCTCTGTGGTGCATTTTATTCAGGACAATTCTCTTCAGGCAAATGGGAAGAGGCCAGTTTGGGGACCCCAAAGAGCATCAGAGTGTTTGCAGTTGGTAGTGAGGGTACAGCAAACACTACAGGGMACTGAATATGTGGGCTTAAACAGAGGAAAAGGCTTGGACATGACTGCATTTCCTGTGCTGCAGCTTGTGCTGGAGTAACGGGTGTCTGTGGGTGCCAACTTTTCCTTCTGGAGCTGGTGAAAATGTATATTTGTGCTTGCAGCAGCCAGAAAGGCAGCCATCCAAACATGGTCTACTCTGTAACCCATGCAGGGCTCTCTCTGCAGTGGCAGCAGCTCTCGGTGCTGCAGATCCTTTGATAATTTGCCCTTTGCTAATCATCCTAACTCCTGCTCCCAYTGTTTGTCTGAGAATTATGTCCTCATTTGGATTGCAAAATTATTGCAGCCTGTGTGCTGAAAATAAGTCAAAAATTATATTCTTTATCTTAAAAGATAAAGAATAAAATTTAAAAAATATTTTCATGTTTCGGAATAGYCACCAAGATTTTCTTCCTTTGCAATTACTGCACCAGCCAAGAGGGATTGTCTCCATCAAATCACTCAATAAAATGACTTYCTGTCAGAGAAGCCTACTCACCTGACTTTGTGAAGAGGATCAAAGGGATTTCTTACTGCAAATGGTGTGCTGGTGCTATTGGAATACATTGTAATTATGATAGATACATGCCATTCTAAGTTGCAAATAATCCCCTAAAGCRCTTCATAGTGTTCTGCTTCACCATGCAACAAAGGTGCAAAGAGGCAGACACGGTCCCCAAAATTGGTATTTAAGTCCCCAGCTTTGGTTCTCTGACTGCTGTGAATGGTGAATTTTGTGTTATAAATATATATATTGATACTACTAACATATTTTTAGGAAAGTGTTGGAGTAGTAACAGTTACCATATTTAATAAAAATACAACCCCAAAAGAGCAAAGCATACYCTTTCACCTGGACTGTACAACTAGAAAACAGAAGGCAGAGTAAGAAATGTTCGGCACAAGGACAGGAAAAGCCTGTCCGACTCAATATGCCCGGTATTTTCTTTCTGCCCTTGTTTATCTGAAACTCACTTCCCTTCTTTTTTCACTCTGCTCCTCTAACTTGTTCTGAACTGGTCTTTAATTTTCAATACTTTTTCCATTAGCACTATGTAAAGTCTTGGTATAAAGTGGTTGTGATGGCAACATTTCCCACTTTCTTCTAAGTTTTKTTCTTGGGGAAGCTCTAATCTCTTTGCCTTTGGTTTTAAAGGCCCGTGCAGACAGTGAGCACACAGCTTTCATCTGAGAGCTGTGTATGCTTTACAACTTTGCTGAGTTTTAAAATTCTTGTGCCAATTTAGATTAGCCTGAAAACTGCTTTCATAAACTTTTAGATAACTGCAGTTGCTGTGGCCTTGCTTCTGGACTAGTTTGGTGTGGAAATGTCACATCAGTCTTTCTTTTCCCATTTAATCATTTTCARGACAAGGGAATATTGGAAGAAATTCATAATTTTCCCTAGTCCATTAGTTTTTAATCAACTTGGAAACATCTGTCATATTGGATRAGGCAGGTAAATTTGTGACAGTTGTGAGGGACAAAGTGGATGTACTGCTTCAGAAACCGTGTCCATTGATTTATAAAAGCCCCATTCAAACTACACATGCCTCAAAAATTTCAGAATGTTTAAAGATTATACTTCAACTAACCCTGCCATATGTAATAATGTCTTTTCTTCCTTAAAAATACATCATTCTCTTTTGTTCTTTGGGAGACAATTTTTATTCCACTCTAGGTCTTAKTCTTTGTTCTGTACCTTTACYCAGTAATCTTTGATGTGGAGCAATRCTAAGTATCCTCTGAAAACCTAATTAAATTAAAATTCTCTTTATCTATCATGACAGTAATATCTTCAAAGAATTCTAACAAGTTAGTTAAGGTTGAATTCTTTTGCTTCAATGTAGTCCAAGTATTTTGAGATATTATCCCCCTAACAGACAACTCTTTTAAATAGCTTTCAATAAATTCTTAAAACAGTCTTCAAAAGTTATTGGATCCCCATTTCATCCTGTCTCTCCCATGTAAYATTTTTGATGATTTGCTTTAAATTATGCATCTTTGTTGTTTCATACAAGGATCCCAATGCAAGATAGTGAACTTCATATAAAAATAAAGTAAAATATCTGTTCAAAAGTTCTCATTCTCTTTCTCCTCTTACCTACTAATGCTCATGGGCATTGCTTTGATTAAATGAAATTATACCACCCAATTACATTATGAACCTAACAGAATATATTATTTCCTCCCTGACTTTGAAGAATGATTGCTMGTGAGAACAGTTTGTTTTGTATTTCCTCTACAAAGAATGGAAACATAATAAAGACTTAATAATTCTTTTGTATTTAACCCMGTATTAACCTGCTAATTTTCACTTTTCAAAATTCCAGTCAATGTGAAAATTTTTAGATGTATATACATTGAACAAGACCATTTGGATTCATATAATATCTTAGTTAGTATTGAGAGCTATCCTATCACTTATGATGATTAGCTTAAATTTAATTTAAAAAATAATTTCTAGGGTTTGGTTTTTGGTTTTTTTTTCCCTTAATGTTCTGGAAGTCCCAGCTTGCCACCTCCTGTTCCACTTGCATAGCCATAAGCATACCTTGAGTTTACACTGGAATAATTTAATTTSTCTTAGTAATTTCACTGGTATTTGCAAAGTACCTACTCAACTCTTGGCTTTCCTGAGCTGAAGGGCTRTCTGGGCTGATTCTGTTCCTGCTGCTGACAAGTCCCTCCCACTGGGCAGTGAGTGACCTTTCAGTTCCTTTTCCGTAGCTGCTGCCGCAGTGCAAATCACGGCTAATGGGCACAACTTAAGCAGTGCCCAAGGAGAGGGAAACCCTCATCAGGATTGTCATTTGAGGGCTTGCAGCAGTGCTGTTCACTCCTCTGCTGTGACAAGCTACAGATGGAATGGGTTTGCAGTGGCATAACCATTTCKGTTTAAACACTGGGATTTTAACAATGCTCTTCTGAAACTGATGGTACAGTCTAGGCTTTTTCATGAACTAAACAAAAGTTATGAAAAATCTGGGATATCTTGAACTGGAACMCCACTTTTTTTCTGTTTTGTTTAGGTGGGATATCCTTTTTGGCAGGTTTACAAACATGTGTCAGACAACTGTTTTACAACAAAAACATTTTGCCACAGTCATGGGTTGATAGAATGACTGATTACCATTTAAGAAGCCCTTTGTTCTGACTCCTCATATATTTCCTCATGGGTTTACAGTCTGAGATTCATTTCTGTACAAAATTGAATTCATGTGTTCTGGAGGAAAAAAAAAACCCATCCCCTCATTCTTGAACTATGAGGTCTTTTTCTTCCCCCCATGACTGGTTTTCATAGTCCTGTAACTGATTCTCATAGTCTGAAATGATAATTTTGTAACTGCAGTGAGCACAGAAGGAGTGAAGCTCAGCCCCAGGAAGCTGCCTGGACAACCTGTGGAGAGCTGTGCTGAGACACCCGTGTCAGCTTTGAAAGAGGTGCCTTGGGCACAGAAAGCATCCCTGTTGCTGCTTCACAGAGGGGACTCCCTSCTCTCCTCCCTCTCAACACAGATCTCAGACACAGACATTAATTAATAGCAGCCTGCCCAGGCAGTGAAATACTATACCTACAAGAATTGCCTGCAGTCACAGGCTGAAACAGAGCCAGRAGCTCAGCCCAGCCTGGAGTTCCAGTCTAGTGCCTTTTACCACTTCCTTCTCTCACATGACTGTTTACATTACTGACCTTTGGAAAAAAACAATGGCCCCCAACTGGATATTTATATATGCTCRTATTTGAACAGAGGATTGCTGCTTTTGGAACATCTTTAAAACCTCTGCAGTCCAAAGGTCTCAGTAAAGCCCAGTGTATCCATGGGAAAGCACGTTCTGAAATTGAAATTTGAATTCTCCTAACATTTAAGTAGAGRTATAACCAGCCTGGTAAATCCTGTTCCACCACATTATTTCCCTTTGGCACAGATAATGGAATCTAGGGACAGTTGCTGGGTGGCTTCTAGGAAAAGTGAAATAGCAAAGTGTTAAGGTGACAACAATGGTTTAGCTCTCACAAGAATTTCAGAGGCATGGTCGAGTTTGCTCTCTACTGCAGACTTCAAGCTAAGCATCCTTGAGAGGAGAGCATTTCCAAAGCTGAACAGCAATCTCAGCTGCCTCAGTTTCTGATAAACACACCGTGAACAAAGTGTCTATTTACTTTTCGGTAGTAACAACCCTATCACTTGGTTGTCCTCTTCCCACAAGTTTATAAAATGTTGCATTTGTTGACTTTATTTCATTAAAATTGAATTTTCAAACTCACTTTTACTGATCTCAGTGCCCTTCTGGATATGGAAGTGTGTGAAGAAGTTCAACTAGGCTCTGCCATCAGGGCAAGTGCCCAGCTCTCTGTGGAGCTCTCTGTGCTGTCCCCCTTTGCTGGGCAAATGCTAACCCTCTTTATCCTAGGACTACTGAGCYCAGTCCTGGATCACYTGCCTCCACCACCAAATTCAGRATTTTGCCTTGGAGAGGGCACCACWGATGCAATGAGMAAATGCAGCACAAATGCAGTCCCTCAGTTTCCAGATAACCTTGGGGTCATCAGAAGTCACTGTAATTCAGAGGGATCTTTATGTCCTCCTGGAAAGTGAAACTGCTGTAAAAGCAGAAGAGAGATATGTAAGTGCTCAAATTAAAAACAAGCAAGGATAAGAATGACTCATCTCTTTAGGTTTTCAGAGCTAATTAATCTAGAAGTATCATTTCATCACCAATAGGGTGTGTTGCCCTTTTGCAGTGGTATCCATCATAAATTAAGCTGGGAAAAAATCGACTAGATCTGAAATTAGGAGACAGTTTGAGTTACCTGACTCCAAAAAGCTTTCTAAGGGAATTCCTTACATGTCTGTGTTATCAGTTCACATGCAATATGAACTGATACAGGAATATATATAAAATAAAAAAACTGTACCTTGAGGTTCCTACATTCTAAGAAATTGTGTAGTAGTCTGGAAACAAAAGGAGGTTGTTCTCATATTGTAAAGAAGTCCAAATGCACCCATGATCTTTGTGTTCATACACAAACAGCAAAGTCAAAACACAGCTGTGAGGTCTAATTTTAGGGGCCACTAACCTTGGATCATGCCCTTTTAATAATCATTCTATTTGGGAGTTCACAGATTCAAGGAGGGCATAACCTTGACAGTTTTAACCAGTCCTTGAAATGAGTATTCACAATGTCCATCTGATTTTAGAAACAATATTATCAGAATGCACTGGTAAATAGGGGCTTGACCATGWGGTCTTTCTCTGGTGTAGGTACAAAATTAGGATGCCCTGGAAGCAGAAATTCCATTTTAAATATAAACAACACAGAGAGGTCCACAAGAATGTTTCAGCTGAAAGAGATGTGCAAAGAGTCTAATAGCACATTCCTGGGTCAATCATAATATAAATGAACAGAAATAAAAAAGCTTCATTCTTTAACTCTTCCACCAAATAYCTCTCATAACAACTTGTCCCTCCCAAGAGGAACTTTGTTAGGGTTTTCTGGTAAATAAATGGGGAATTACTGAAAAGTCCTGAAATGAACYTTATTCTTGAATCTTCTTTGTTTTTCTTCGGCATTTCAGGTTGAATCTTAGCAAACTAAAGCTTTTATACATTTTGCAACCCTGCTGTTTYGCAAAGCTGAAGAATTTGCTACTTCCAAATGTATTATTCATTTGAAACCTTCTTACATGACAGCTGGCTTTCAGTAAGCAGAAGTATGTAAACAGTGACTATTCATGTAATTTTATTCAGTTAGAGAGACCTGTGATTTGTAAAATGAATGAAATAGAACAAGGCTAGACATTTATTAAAACATAAAGACTAAGGGAGATCTTAGTCCTGTGCTGCAGTGACAGAGAGGGTCATTGGCAGCATTTGAAGGATACCCTGACAATGACCTGACAATGCCAGGAAAATCCCAAGGTACAGCATTTCTRCAGAAAGGAATAGAACTAAGCTGAGCCTGGATGAGTTAAAACTATGCCCATCATGTACAGTATCCTCTGCTGCTGTTAAGACTCCGCTGCCTGAGCATTATCAGCAGTTTTTRGGTTTGCTTATGATGGCACAGTGAATAATATTCCAGGCATTAAAGGAAAGTTCCACAGCAAAATGTACTCCCTATCATTTTTTCTACCTTATGACCACAACTCTGCACAGTCCCTCCCACATAATTACTCAGTTGTATTTCAAAATCAGAATGATTCCCTGCATTCCTGGTTAGCACATTCAGAGGTTAAACATAAACCAGAAACCAACACTGATTATCATTAAGCATTCCTGTGCCAAATACCTTGCTGAAGCAAAATGATAAAAATTCAGCACGCCATTCTTGGCAGGTATGGCTGGGTTTTTTTTTTTTTAATGCCTCTATTAATTTTCTTGGTTTATTATGGTCTCACAATTACTTTTATTCATCACTGTAATTCCACTTTGTTTAGTCTTGTGAGCTATTATCTCTGATTCAGTACTGTAACACATACCAAAAACAGGCTGCAGGAGTTCACAGCTCGTTATTATGTATTGAAAYGAACTACTGTGGAGCTAAGGTGGTGTCATGTGAATTGGCAGAATGCTGTGTGAAATCAAACTCTAAAAGGCACCTACTTGTTCACAACTTTTTCTCATTTAACCTGAATGTGCACAGGGTCTGTGGGATGGACTGTACTTTGGTTTCTGCATTCTACCTGGTCTTGTATTTATTAGCACACACTGTTCCCATCTGATTGTCAAAGATTTTTTCACTGATTGTATTCTTCAATATGTGGGAATGTTTTTACCTTGCTGCTGTCTTACAGAGGCTTGAGGCAATCCAGAAAAGGGTGGAAAGAAGTGAGAAGTTCAGAGGCCCTGCTCCATGCATCTGCAGGTCATGGAACTGAACAGGCTTTCAATCAGTGTATCATTGGTACAGTATTTTAAACCCTGTCATTATCAAAAAGCACTTGTTCCTGACGGTGAAAATTCATGAGGTTTTCTGAACTTAGTTGAAACTGGAATCAGAAATAAAGCCACAAACCTAAAAAACATTAACTAAGGCCTGTGGGAATATTTGAGACACWCATGGAATGATCAGTCTTAGGTGTTATATCTTGCTGTTTCTGGCTTCTCCATACTCTGATGCATTCATGCAGATTACAGGATTGACAATGAGAAGGTGTATCAGTCTCTAGAACACTTACAGRTTTGATTACACTCCTCCAGAGCTCAGAAGTGACACACATTACTAGGATCTATCTCAACCTCATTCCTTCTTGCACTGAATTTGACAAAAATGAAAACACCATCAGCGCATTAAGAACTTGGCAGTGCAACTCAACTTATTTTTTCTTGTTTGATAATACAGTGTTACCAGAGATTCATAACACAAAGGGTTCTGTTTATGCAATAAAACCCACCACCTCATCCTACGACTTTAAGTCCTGCAAGGACTGGCAGATATAACTTACAAAAAATGCTGCCAGACACAGGAAGAACAAGTCACAGAAAATAAATGGAATTTCTCTTTTTTTTTTTTTTTTCCTTCAGGGGAGAGAATTCAGGTAATGGGAATTGCCTTTGTTTACTGACACTCCAACAGATTTTTATACAGGCTACTTAAAATAGTAAGAAGGCAAATGTTAAAAAGATGCAAGAAAACATGAGTAAATAAAGTCGTGGAATCCTCTTGAATATTTGAAATCGCTTTAAAAATTGACTAGAATTCCTCAAATATGGTTTTCTGCAAAAGGGGATCATTCMGATTCTGTTTAAAGATAAAAATACTTCGAAAAAAATTTGGCTCACTTAGCCTTTTCTGGATTAGGTCAAAAAGACTGCAAAGGTGTGAAAGACTGGCAAACAGTAGTTTACATGGATATATTTTCTTTAAAATGCCTTTGAAACCTCTGATTTTCAAGGTCCTTACAAAAATAGCCAACCAAAAAAAAAAAATTAAAGTTCTTTTATAAGCAAGAACGAATGAATCATGGCATAATAGGGATTTTTCATCTCACCTTTCCAATCAAAATAATTCTTGTTTAAGGACTGAGTTTAAACATTAAAAAGCAAAGATGATTTCTCCTCTCCTTCCTGAGAGGCTTTTTTTTCTACTTTTCTAACTAGAGACACACTCTTTATCTCCCCATAAGATCAAAAAATACCATCAAAATTAGAAGTACTTCTGCAAGGATTTTTTGTGTGGTTCTTCTACTTGATGATGCTTACAAACATCCCAGTGGAAGCAGAATTTCCTTGCCACAGAGAAATCCCCAAAAACACCACTGGAAAAGGCTACAACTGAGATAAAAACTTCCTTTTAAGGATTTTGGGGTTTTTGCTAAACTCTCCCCTAAGTCAATTGAAACAGTTCACTCTCCAGTGAAGTCAACTGAATGTCAACCTCCTCCAGAGGTATTTCAATATTACTTGTTTCTTTCATCAACTATTTTTCCCTTAAAAGAGGGAACATTCTTGTCTACTTTGCTCTTTCTCACATGTGTTTTGCTGAGTGTCTTAATTTCCCATCAATCTTATCAGATTTAGTCATTAGAGTTTGAGTAGGTTAGAATTTGTTTATTGCAGAACCAATCCTAAAAAAATACTTTGTAATCTGAAGTTCTTAGTTTATGCACTCCTGTTGWGTATCTAAAGAAATTTTGAAAATGRTAGGACTGATTTTGGAAGAATTTCTGACTGGATTTAAAGAGTGAAATGATGGGAATAACATTTGGCCATGGGCCAAAGCATTTGCTTTGTTCAGAAATTTATTCTGTCCTTGTCTGCTTGTTCATTGCTTGCTGCAGTGTGAAAAATTAATCTTTAAGCCTTTGGACAATGTAAATCACTTTTTATAGACCTCCAATGTTTATTATACTCTCTACCATAATCCATATTCATAACAAGAAGAATGAAGAAATATGTTTTGACCTCTATTTAATGAAATATAAGTTTACCTAACTATTTAAAACCTGTTCTCATTTAGATGAGTTTAGCCAGAATAACTTAATTCACATGTGACAAATCAGCTGCATGATGCATGAAAAAATGCTGAAGAATTTGATCAAGAAAAAAGCGTATTAGCTTAGAAAGTTGTTGAGTTTCAAATGCAACCACTGGGACACAAGAGGAGTAGCAGATGTGGCTCTAACACTGATTTTGTCTGAAAGGAGTGGCTATTAGGCGGTCATTAGACACCAGCCTCTTCCTGTGAGAGAACGTGGGTTTTCCACAAAGCACCTGTCTGGGTACTGCTGGCTGTGATCCAAAATACCTGTGACAAACACAAGCATCTGTTCATGAGCAGCTGCTAATCCTCTGTCACACAGGATATGGGATGTGAATGGAAGAAATTAATCTTGTAGCAGACAATTCCAGGAGATAGGTTATTGAGCACAGAGTGTGTTCTAAATTTTCTCTTATTGCTACTTAGGAAAAGAAATTTTATTTATTGCTAGAAAATTCTAATTATTTTTCTTCAAATAAAACTTGATGTTGATTACATTTGTTTGTGATGGAATTTCTGATTCCTTTATTTAATTTTTTTCTTGTTCTAAATGACCTTATTAAGACCATGCAATTTAACCTAGTTAAATCCAGTTCTAATTTAATCTAGTTCAGCTCACAAGAGCAGAAATCCATCTGTTCACCTACTTTGCATGTGAAACCATTACATAACCTAGTTTTGTATGAAATATTGAGCTTAATGTACTTTTCAACATCCCGGGGCAGAAAAGAAAGCTGAGATTTTAATAAAATCAGAAAATAGTTGATCTGAACATAATGAACRCTGAAGTTTGATATGCTACGTTTTATAGCGGACAGAAGTAGGCATGTATGGCGTAAGGACATTGTGAAAGCAGAATGTTTTCCATTTGAAATACTAACAAATGGTCAATTTCTGCTGTCCTGCTGCTTATAACAATGTGGGCAGATGGCTCTCAGTRTAGGAGAGATCAATCAAACAATGTCAAACTCARTGAAAGTTGTGATATGAATAACTTAATAAAATGAGGCCAGTTAAATATAGGGACTATAATGAAWATACTATTCTGTAATAAGAGATCTTGTATGTAACAGAATCCATATTTTGAACTTAGCTTACCCATCCTATAAAAATAGCCTTTGCAGCCTTTATTCTTTCCTACTGTAATTAATCTTATTTTATAATTGTCAGACAATTCTGAAAGAATTGAGTCAGGTTGCTCATGGACCAGAAGTGATTTACATTGCTAACTTGCATGAAATGATCTCTGTTGGTTTTAAGAGTAGTTTTCTGAATGGATCTTCATCAAATATATTTTTTTACCAAATTTTGGAGAATGAGGTAACAGAATGACAATGCATTCCAAATGTGATGAAAGGATCAGAAAGCCATAGCAAAAACAAATTTGCTAGATGAGGAACCCTTGTCAAAGGGAAACAGTCAAATRTAAAGCATTTCAATTCTCTAACCCATATTGCTATTTTAAGTATTGGCATCTCTGGAGTGGAYAAGATTGTTTTAGAAAGGGAATAGCAGCTGCTAATTTGAGAGCTAGAAAGACAACCAAAGGTATTTATGGTAGTTGTAATAGTCTGAAGAATGACCTCCACAACATCTCAAGAATCTGCAGGGAAGAACTCCAGTAAAACTACTCTAATTATTAACAAAGCTTCAATTACAGCCCACACCACATGCCAGCAGTTGTCTGGGGTTACCATACTAAAGACCCTTGGTGAGCCTACRTGGATGTAGCATMATCCTCATTCTTTTTATCTCAGTTKTCAGAATTTATTTTTTGTTAATATTCTTATGATACTACTATACGTATTTCAAGCATAAAAAGCTTTTTTGCCAAACATGGATGAAGATGTGTCTATTTGACCAGATCAGAAATGTAGTGAGCTGTCCAGTAAAACAGAGGCAACTATCATGTGCAGGTGAACTTAGTGAGAGCACTTTCAACTGCAGGTTGAATTCATTATTTTAACCTGCAATTGCTTCTCGGACATCTGTTGTCACTTAAATGCCTCTAAATCCATATGTAGAACTTCCCTCTGAAAAAATGCCTTGCTGTGTTTCCAGATTGGATGCAATAGTAAGATACCAAAATTTAATTGGTTACAATATCCTGAAAATCAGATCGACCTGTCCTACAGAAACCAGAGTGGCCAAATATTGCACACAGAAGCCAAAAAGAAAAGCACAGATTTAAAAAAGGTTTCACAAGAAGTAAGCCTCATGCAGACATGGAAAGTGTTGGACAGGAGGAGATTGGAAGCAAATGGACAAGCTTTCAGAACAGGACAGGTCCAGATGCCAACATGTGTCTTCTTGAATATGGTTGCTTAAGGTTCCCCTAAGCAAGGGCAAGATACCATTAGCTTTCAGGATGGTTGCTGGTTTTAGATTAAATTAAAAAAAAAAAAGGTGCTAGAGATCTGTGAATGCCATGTGTGGAAAGCAGAAATACTCAAAGCTGCATGAAGATCCTGAGAAGGATGGGTCTTTCTGGGAAGCCAGTGCTGGACTCAGTCTTAGGTGGTTGTCTCGAGGGCTGATTTGTTAGAGGAGATGGTCAGCAAGGTGCCACAGCTGAAGGAAAAGAACGAACAGAAAAAAAGGAAAAGCCTGATTCTCCATTGAATATGGAGACTTTCACTGAATGAATTTTGATAAGAAATGAACCTGGGCCAGCTCTAGTGTCAGCTCATTACTTTAAATGGATGACGTGATGTCTGTCTACGTTCACTTCTGTGTTCCATTCACGTACACTTTGTGCTTCTATAGATTTTTTAAATGCTGCAAAGCCTTTTCTAGCAAAAGTGAATGACCTCTCTACAGCCTGTAAAGTAAGCATTTTATCYCTATTTTATGGGAATCCTGTGCACTGACTGGTTAGTTGACTGACCCGGTTACACACCCAACAGAGTTGTGACAGAACTGGAAGCAGAGCATTGATCTTTTTGTATGGCTTATTACTCTGTGYCTTCTTATGACAGAAAGTCAAACAGTTTAGCTTTCTTTCCCGTCGGTTCATGGCCTTTGCACATGTACCTTAGCCTCAGAAATCTGCCCCAATACCTTCAGATCCATCCTTCCATGTATTTTCTGAGAATTCTCAGAATTCTAGCAATTCTAGCTGCCCTCTTTCCTCCATCRTGGTCTGTGAGTTATTGTGCCACAGCTTGGCCAGGAGCTTATGCACCATCTGGCACATCAACAGGCAAAATATGAAGGATAATTAGGTAAGTTTGCTCAGAAACATCTATAACCAGGTTTCTRTTCTCTAGTCCTGTTACAGCTTTTATAAAACTCATATTAATGTAACCTTCTTTAAGATTTTCATTGTTCCATCACCTCTTTACATTGCCTAATTACRTCAAATTGATTAGAGGGAGGTTGACATAAAAGGCATGATTGCAATATATYAGGCCTCTAAAGAAATTAGTTAAAATCAAGCCTAGTCCAAATGAAATAAAAACTCCATATTGAAGAGTAAATTGTCCTGAAAAAGTAGAAATGAACGTTTGTGTGATTACTCCTAGAACAACTTTCTACTGAGCTGGTATCCCCTTCCTTTGAAACATCAGGTAATTGTGCATATCTGAGGTGAGGAATGAGGCTTCAAAGGCATAAATCCTTGGGTCTCACTTTTCCAGTCAGAGGACAATGTGCAGGGAGGAAGTATTCCATACAGCAACTGATCTATGAAGCTGAGCTAGATCATTCGGTCTTTCACCCCTAATTGTTTTATGGATCCATTACCTGCAAGGAATTGTCCTAGCCAATATTTGGCAAAGGAAAAGGCCACCACTTGACAAATGGCCTTTTGGTTCCTATTCTGTCTGAGCCTCCTGATCCCCCTTTGTTTCCCTATCTGTCATGACCCTTCTGTTTGGCCAAGTTACAGGTGGGCAGTGTTATTACAACAGCAGTGCTTGGCTGTGTAACCACATTTCTGTCAGTATTTATCATAACAAACACTTTTTCCCTTTCAATGGATTACTAATCAGAGTCTGAAAGCTGGTTCAAGGCTGTCTTAATATATCAAGGGCACCGTTCTTCTTTCAATTATATAAAAGTAAGACCAGGGCAGCTAATAGAATCAGTACAGATTTAGGCCAGTGAGATAAAAGTCTAGCCYAAGTTTCTGCTAAGGAATATGCTTTCAACAATTTGGGAAAAAGAAATAACTTGTTGTATTTGTATTTGATGAGAAAATGGCAGTTTCTTTGTTGAAGATGATTTTCATCATGCTTCATTCTCATGGAGAATTTGTGGTTGTGATGAACACCTGCTGACGAGAAGGCTACAGGCAGTGTTTGTGGAGGTAATGGGGCCCAGCCTAGCTGTCTGTGTCCAGCATGGGTTAAAAGCCTTTGGAGAAATACAGCAAGGAAAAACAGCAAGGACACTCTGCAGCTGCTGACAGGATCGTCCAGAGGCACAAGGTATTTTAGGGCCCTATTGCCCCCTGTGCAGATAATGTCAAGTACAGAAGATTGATAAGGACATTTCTTGCGTCTCCTATCTCAGAAACAGAGAGCTAAACTGAAGATCCATTCACACTTGAGCAAGCTCGCTGGAGTGAGCACACTGGCACGCAGGGAATCGTGTCAGGAGAATATAGTGCCAAAAAATCACCAGCAATCACCAAGCAACCTCCTCCAAAGGGAGCCTGACATACAGATAGTGCAGGTGAGGGAGTATTTTTTCATTAGGAGACACTCCATATTTACAGATTCACTGTGAATGAATCTGCTGAGGGTTGGAGATGTTCCCATTATCTACTACAAGCAGGACAAATGCTGACCTTAGGATTTCAGTCTGACTAGGAGACACTGGCTTCWCTAGAACTATCATGCTCATTCTTATAGTAATCTGAGTTGGTTTTCTTAAATAGAATTGATTCAGAATAATCAAAGGAGMTTTTGAATACTTTAGACTGGTTTGGACTGGTTTGGACCGGTTTAGGCCGGTTTGGACCTGTATGGACCAATTTGGACCAGTACAGATGGGTTTAGACCAGTATGGACCAGTTTGGACCAGTATGGACCGGTTTGGACCAGTATGGACCAGTTTGGACTGGTTTGGACCAGTATGGACCAGTTTAGACCAGTTTGGAACAGAATGGACTGACTTGGATCAGTTTAGACTGGTTTAGACCAGTATGGACTGGTTTTGACAAGTTTTGACCGCTTTGGACCAGAACCGGTTTGGACCAGTTTAGACTGGTTTGGACCGGTTTGGGCCAGTTTGGACCAGTTGGGACCGGTGTGGACTGGTTTAGACCAGTCTGAACTGGTTTAGACCAGTTTGGACCGGTTCGGACCAGTTTGGTCCGGTTTGAACCAATTTGGTCCTATATGTACCGGTTCCAGTTTAGACCAGTTTGGACTGGTTTAGACCGGTTTAAACAAATTTAGACCAGTTTGGTCCTATATGGACCGGTTCTGGTCTAGACCGGCTTGAACCGGTTTAGGCCAGTTTGAACCGGTTGAGACCACTTTGGACCGGTTTAGACCAGTTTGGACCGGTTTGGACCGGTTTAGACTGGTTTGAACCAGTTTAGACCGGTTTGAACAAGTTTAGACCGGTTTGAACCGGTTTAGACCAGTTTGGTCCTATATGGACCGGTTTGGTCCTATATGGATCAGTTCTGGTTTAGACCGGTTTGGACTGGTTTGGACTAGTTTAGACAGGCTTGGACTGGTTTAGACTGGTTTGAACCAGTTTCGACCAGTTTGGTCCTATAGGGACCGGTTCCAGTTTGAACCGGTTTGAACCGGTTTGGACTGGTTTGGACCAGTTTGGACCGGTTTGAACAAGTCTAGACCAGTTTGGTCCTATATTGACCGGTTCTGGTTTAGACCAGTTAGGGCCGGTAAGAACCGGTTTAGACCACTTTGGACCGGTTTGAACCGGTTGAGACCAGTTTGGGCTGGTTTGAACTGGTTTGGACCGGTTCAGACCAGTCTGGACCGGTTTGAAACAGTTTAGACCAGTTTGGTCCTATATGGACCGGTTTGGCCCTATATGGAACGGTTCCAGTTTAGACCGGTTTGGACCAGTTTAGACCGGTTTGAACCGGTTGAGACCAGTTTGGACCAGTTTGAACCGGTTCGAACCGGTTTAGACCAGTTTGAACCAGTTTGGTCCTATATGGACTGTTTGGGTCCTATATGGACCGGTTCCAGTTTAGACCGGTTTGAACCGGTTTAGACCGGTTGAGACCAGTTGATACCGGTTGAGACCGGTTTGGACCGGTTTGAACCGGTTTGAACAGGTTAGGACCGGTTAAGACCCGGTTTGAACCGGTTTAGACCAGTTTGGACCAGTTTGAACCGGTTTGGACCGGTTTGGACCAGTTTGGTCCAGTATGGACTGGTTGATCCTATACGGACTGGTTCCAGTTTAGACCGGTTTGAACCGGTTTAGACCAGTTTAGACCGGTTTGAACCAGTTTAGACCAGTTTGGTCCTATATGGACCGGTTTGAACCGGTTTAGACCAGTTTGGATCTGTGTGGACTACATTAGACTGCTTTGAACCAGTGTAGACCAGTTTGGACCGGTTTGGACCTGTTTGGTCCTATATAAACCGGTTCGAGTTTAGACCGGTTTGAACCGGTTTAGAGCGGTTTGAACCAGTTTTGACAAGTTTGGTCCTATATGGACCGGTTTGAACTGGTTTAGACTGGTTTGGACTGGTTTGGAACAGTTTGAACCGGTTTGGACCGGTTTGAACCCGTTGAGACCAGTTTGAACCCGTTGAGACGAGTTCGGACCGGTTTGGACCGGTTTGAACCAGTTTAGAACGGTTTGGACCAGTTTGAACCGGTTGAGACCGGTTTGGACCGGTTTGGCCCTATATGGACCGGTTTGAACCAGTTTAGACCAGTTTAGACTGGTTTGAACTGGTTTAGACCAGTTTGGTCCTATATGGACCGGTTTGGTCCTATATGGACCGGTTCTGATTTAGACCGGTTTGTGGACCAGTTGAGACCAGTTTGAACCAGTTTGAACCGGTTTACACCAGTTTGTTCCTATATGGACCGGTTCTGGTTTAGACCGGTTTGATCCGTTTTACACCGGTTTGGACTAGTTTAGACCAGTTCGGACCGGTTTAGACCGGTTGGGACTGGTTTGAACCGGTTTGAACAAGTCTAGACCAGTTTGGTCCTATATTGACCGGTTTGGCCCTATATGGACCGGTTCCAGTTTGGACCAGTTTAGACCGGTTTGAACCGGTTTAGACCAGTTTAGACCGGTTGGAACAAGTTTAGACCAGTTTGGACCGCTTTGGACCAGTTTGAACCGGTTTAGACCGGTTCGAACCGGTTTAGACCAGTTTGAACCAGTTTGGTCCTATATGGACTGGTTCCAGTTTAGACCGGTTTGAACCGGTTTACACCACTTTGGACCAGTTTAAACCGGTTTGAACCGGTTTAGACCGGTTTGGACCAGTTTAAACCGGTTTGAATCGGTTTGGACCGGTTTGAACCGGTTGACACCAGTTTGGACTGGTTTGAACTGGTTTAGACTAGTCTGGACCGGTTTGAACCAGTTTAGACCAGTTTGGTCCTATATGGACCACTTCTGGTTTAGACCAGTTTGAAGCGGTTTAGACCAGTTTAGACCAGTTTGGTCCTATATGGACCGGTTTGGCCCTATATGGACCGGTTCCAGTTTAGACCGGTTAGGACCGGTTTAGATCGGTTTGGACGGGTTTGAACCAGTTTAGATTGGTTTGGACCGGTTTGAACCGGTTTGGACCAGTTTGGACCCGTTTAGACCGGTTTGAACCGGTTTGGGCCATTTTAAACCGGTTAGGACCGGTTTGAACTGGTTTAGATCGGTTTGGATCGGTTTGAACCGGTTTAGACCGGTTTGGACCAGTTTGGTCCTATATGGACTGGTTTGTCCTATATGGACTGGTTCCTGTTTAGACCAGTTTGGACCGGTTCCGACCGGTTTGGACCAGTTTAAACCGGCTTGGACTAGTTTAGACCGGTTGAGACCAGTTTGGACCGGTTTGGACCCGTTTAGATTGGTTTTGACCGTTTTGAACCGGTTAGGACCGGTTTGAACCGGTTTAGACCAGTTTGAACCAGTTTGAACCGGTTTAGACCAGTTTGGTCCTATATGGACCGGTTTGGTCCTATATGGATCAGTTCTGGTTTAGACCGGTTTGGACTGGTTTGGACTAGTTTAGACAGGCTTGGACTGGTTTAGACTGGTTTGAACCAGTTTCGACCAGTTTGGTCCTATAGGGACCGGTTCCAGTTTGAACCGGTTTGAACCGGTTTGGACTGGTTTGGACCAGTTTGAACTTGTTTAGACCGGTTTGGACTGGTTTGGACCAGTTTAAACCGGTTTGGACTGGTTTGGACCAGTTTAGACCGGTTTGGACCAGTTTAAACTGGTTTGGACCGGTTCAGACCGGTTTGGACCAGTTTAAACCGGCTTGGACTAGTTTAAACCGGTTGAGACCAGTTTGGACCGGTTTGGACCCGTTTAGATCGGTTTTGACAGTTTTGAACCGGTTAGGACCGGTTTGAACCGGTTTAGACCAGTTTGGATCAGTTTGGACCAGTTTGAAGCGGTTTAGACCGGTTTGGACCAGTTTGGTCCTATATGGACTGGTTTGGTCCTATATGGACTGGTTCCTGTTTAGACCGGTTTGGACCAGTTTAGACCGGTTTGGACCAGTTTAAACTGGTTTGGACCGGTTCAGACCGGTTTGGACCAGTTTAAACCGGCTTGGACTAGTTTAAACCGGTTGAGACCAGTTTGGACCGGTTTGGACCCGTTTAGATCGGTTTTGACAGTTTTGAACCGGTTAGGACCGGTTTGAACCGGTTTAGACCAGTTTGGATCAGTTTGGACCAGTTTGAAGCGGTTTAGACCGGTTTGGACCAGTTTGGTCCTATATGGACCGGTTTGGTCCTATATGGACTGGTTCCAGTTTAGACCGGTTTGAACTGGTTAGGACTGGTTTAGACCGGTTTGGACTGGTTTGGACCAGTTTGTACCAGTTTGGATTGGTTTGGACTAGTTTGAACCGGTTTGGACTGATTTGGACTAGTTTACACCGGTTTGGACTGGTTTGGACCAGTTTGAACTGGTTTAGACCGGTTTGGACTGGTTTGGACCAGTTTAAACCGGTTTGGACTGGTTTGGACCAGTTTAGACCGGTTTGGACCAGTATAAACTTGTTTGAACCGGTTTAGACTGTTTTGGACCCATTTAGACCGGTTTGAACCGGTTTAGACCAGTTTGGACCAGTTTGGTCCTATATGGACCGGTTTGGTCCTATATGGACTAGTTCCAGTTTAGACCGGTTTGGACCAGTTTAAACCGGTTTAACCGGTTTGGACCGGTTTTACCGGTTTGGAGCAGTTTAAACTGGTTTGGACCGGTTTAGACCGTTTTGGACCCATTTAGACCGGTTTGAACCGGTTTAGACCAGTTTGGTCCTATATGGACCGGTTTGAACCAGTTTAGACCAGTTTGGACCGGTTTGGACCAGTTTGGTCCTATATAGCCCCCTATGGTCCTATATGGATCGGTTCTGGTTTAGACCCATTTGGACCAGTTTAGACCAGTTTGGTCCGGTTTGGACCGGTTTGAACCTGTTTAGGCCAGTTTGGGCCGGTTTAGACCGGTTTGGACTGGTTTAGACCTGTTTGAACTAGTTTAGACCGGTTTAGAGCTGTTTGGACCTGTTTAGACCGATTTGGACCTGTTTAGACCGTTTTAGGCCGGTTTGAACTGGTTTGAACCGGTTCGGACCGGTTTGGACTGGTTTAGTCCTATATGGACCGGTTCCAGTTTAGACCGGTTTGAACCGGTTTAGTCCTATATAGGCCAGTTTGGACTGGTTTAGACCAGATTGAACCGGTTGAGACCATTTTGGAGGTATATGGACCGGTTTAGACCGGTTTGAACCGGTTTAGTCCTATGTGGACCGGTTCCAGATTAGACTGGTTTTGACCGGTTTGGACCTATATGGACTGGTTCCAGTTTGGACCGGTTTGGACGGATTTGGACCGGTTTGGACCAGAACCGGTTTAGACCAGTTGGTCCTATATAGACCGGTTTGGACCAGTTTAGTCCGGTTTAGACAAATTTAGATCAGTTTGGACTGCTTTAGACCAGTTTGGACCGTTTTG
>NW_026623843.1:284789-381597 GCF_030028575.1 Malurus melanocephalus | reverse complement strand
CAGTCAGTTCCACATCCTGCTTTCTGCTTCATTGCCTTGTGAGTATCCATAGCTTTCTGTCTGTTGATTTATCAGTGGGTGATTAATCTTCTTTCTCCTGTCAATTTTCTTTATAGAAAAGCATGCCAAGGTATGAGTTGCTTTTTAGTGTTTGAAAACAAACCTGCTCTGAGCTGTGTGAACAAATCCAATGACTGAGTTAAAGGATTCTTCACGTGTGACTGTAATACAATTTTTGGAAACTGTTTCATTCATTCATTTTATATTTGCCTTGTGTGAGCTGTGGAGTTGAGATGGATGCTTGAAGAAGCTGGGAGCAGAATCCTGGTTCTGTGCTGGGAGAGTTCCATGGGAATTCAGAGGATGAGGCCTTTGGCACAGTAGCTGCTTTTTAAAAACAAACAACCTCCCCCAATCTCTTCCTTCCCACTGCCCCCAGCTGTTTCTTTAGCAGATACAAATGAGTGCTAGAAGCAGGCAGATTTCCAGAATTACTGGCAAGCATCAGAGCTCATTGAAGGCAGTGTAGTCACAGCAACTGGGGAGAGCAGCTGTGCCCATAACAGCTAAAATGTGATGAGAAAAATACAAATTTTGCACTTGGTTAATGGGAAAAAGAAACAGTTGATTTAAGAATGTCTCAGGCAAAGTCTGCATTTTTTTAAAAAACCCCACCGCCGACAAAAGAAAACAAAAATCAACCAAACAACCCTTGCCCTCAAAAAAAAAAAAAGGCAAAAAGTACAACACTACCTCTTCCTCTTCAACGCTCTTCTTAAATTTGAACTGCAGTTAGACAAATCAGATGAAAAATTGCAAGCAGTTTTAAGTGGCAAATCTCAATTACTGCAGTAAACTATAGTTTTAAAGTTTTACTTTAAAAACAAGATAGAGTTTTTGCAGAGAAATTGGTTTGTTCAAGGGCATTTTGTGGCAGAAGCTGAATTACACTGCAAGTGTCACTTCATCTCTCTGCTGTGGTAGAACTGCAGGGCAATGCTTCAAAGGTAGCAGAGCTTGAGGCATGGATGCAGTTACTGGGTTTTAACACAGTTGAAGATACAATATTTGTATGACTGCTTCTTATAGAAGTTTTTTTCCTATTTTTCAAATGTGGTTGCCTGTACTATTTTGATCCATAAGAATGCCAGTCATGACTGTGTAAACTGTAGAGGGGAAAATAAAAAATGGAAAGTTAATAAGCCTTTTCTCTTTGGCATTTCAGTGCCACTTCAAGAAGATGTTCTGTGGACCAAAAGTGATTGGAATTTCACATCTGACTAAATTTTTTTTCTTCTTCTTCCTTAGGATGTTTTGTACACTGTGTGCAACCCGGTTGGAAAAGTTCAGCGCATTGTTATTTTCAAGAGAAATGGAATACAAGCCATGGTTGAATATCCTTTTTGAGTGTGATTTTTGGTTTTTTTGGCTGTAGGTTCTTGACTCCAAATGGGTTTAACATAAGAATGTCAGAAAAATACCATTGATTTTGAGACCGGATTATTTCTTAATTTCTGTCTAAGACATGGTAACTTTTAATTTTTGTCTGTCTGTAAGACAAGGTAGTACTTACACATTTAATCTTTGTAGGAAAATGGCATTGTCAACAGTGGTCTTGCTTACCATATTTATTGGCCCTCAGACCTCATAATTGCAGACATGAATTATATAATAGCTTTGATAACCCCTTGTATGCACACTTATACACAAAGATTTTATGTTTTCTGACTTTGTTGATACTCAAGAAATGGGTAAAGGTTTGCAGAGGTGCAGTTTGTCTTCTTCAGACTCTTCTAAAATAGTCTCAGTATATAGTGCTTATCTTACTATTTTGACTTTATTAAAGTAAAGGCCAGCTTAGGCATCCTTGACTTTGATGCTTAGGAATCCTCTATTGAGGAAATTCCCTGCTCTCTTTTCCTAGTGTTTATTTTATTTGTACCATTAAGTTGTCCATGGGTTGAATGTTCAGAATGTTCTGTGTTGCTGTGATTTGCAAAGTGGGAAGTCTGATATTATTAGGCCTTCATTTATGAAACTCTGATAGCTCTCTTCCTAAACCTTGATTACCATCTATTTTCTAACTGTTATCTGGACAGAATTTGTGAAAATCTCAGCATTATTTTGTGATTTCATGTCTGCAAAGTATGACTTAACCAGTGGCTGCACTGATGATTTAGCAGGGAAAGAGAGCTACCCTAACTTTTATGAAATCAAATTAATTGATGTTTATCTATGTGGAAGACTTAAACTGTGTGTCCTAACAGACTTACTGTATGTGTTCAGCTTGTTATAAAAGGTGCCAGGACCAGATGACTTGTACAGTTGGGGGTTATTCTTTATCTTGTAAAAGATTAGGGAAGCTGTGGGGAGGATCCTTCACACACTCGGGAACTACCATCCTTTTGTTGAAAATGAAAACAGCCAGCAATTGACAGAAAACTCACAAATGTCATTGAAGTAATACAGCAGGAAGGTTAGRGGTGGGGAGGAATGTAAGCTTTGAGACAAGCTTTGTCTGAAAAGTTAAAAATGTACTCAAATTTAAATGCTAATTGCAGTTTTTATTACTTTTGCAGTTCTGGCCAGTGTCAGTTTCTTACAAGTCTGAGAAGCTTCACTTCCCTAATTTTTAAGTCCATAGTGAACCTGCATCACTTTGGTGATGCAGAAGAAATTGGGCCACAGGAATGTGGTAAACCCAAGCATATGGTGTTGTTTTGGACTCGTTCCAAAATGTCGCCAAATGATATCAAGGCTTGGTGCAAAAGGTCTGTTCTGCTGCAAAGTTCAGGTTTTCTGACATTTATTATTATATGTGAGATCATGGGTTGTGATATACCAAGGTTCAGGTACATTTTTCTGCCAATCTCAGATCTAATCTTGGAGTATGGAGAGCATATGAAATAACTCAGGTGTTGGAGCCTGGTATGTGTATCTGCCTGTTGCATTTTTGAGGCAAGATGATTATTTGTTCACTCAAAATCTCTCTTTTAGTAGCTGGATTTTTTTTTTTTTGGCTAGTGAATGAAAAGGGGTGTACACTTAGTTCTTTTTGCTGTAAAGTAACTACTGTGGTAAGTCTGTATAGAGTTTTTGTAGTGTATACAATAGTGAGGTGTCTATTTTGTATGGCTACAAAAGTAAGGCCATATCAGATAAAAGGGACACGAATGAAACATCTGGAGAAGATCCTTAACATCATGTGCATGTTTGAATCTGTGTTTTGTGCCCAGAAGGCAAAGGCTGCACTCAATGGAGCAGATATCTATGCAGGATGCTGCACACTAAAAATCGAATATGCAAGGGTAATGCTTGGACCTTCTCTTTTAATTTTACTAGGAAAAAATGACATTTAGTCAAGACTTAACCTCTTTCACTTTTACTTTATTTGAACAGCCAACTCGACTTAATGTCATTAGGAACGACAACGATAGTTGGGACTACACTAAGCCATATCTGGGCCGCCGAGGTAGGTTGTGATCCATTCTCACTGTAGCTGTTTGACTGTACTAATGGCAGCCCTTCAGACGTGGTCAGGCTGGGTGGCAGCAGTCCTTCCAAAGCAGGCCAGTGCTGCTGGAGGCTGTGCCACCGCAGGGAGTTAACCCTGAGCCCTAGTGCCCCCTACTGCCGTGTGCTTGAGCCATTTAGTGCAACAAGGAGCCCACACCTCCAAGCACCTTCGCAGTTCTCAAGGACTTGCATTTCTCCAAGCAGCTCTCTCTCTTTGGAGGAGAGGAAACCTGGCACAGACTATTCCTTATAAACTACAAACTTGCACACTGCTTCTCCTTCGAAAGAACTCTTTTCCCCTATGTTGGACAAGGCATTAAGAAGGATAGAGGACTTCAGCAGGCTGACTCTACACTTCATCATGCACCACATCGGCATCAGCAAAAAAAAAAAAAAACCAAACAAACAAAAAAAACCCTCTGAAAAACCTCAGACTTGCAGTTCACCTTGTCTGCATACTGCATGCACCACCACCACCAGTTTTTAAAGGAGGACATTTTCAGTACTTCAGATTTGTATGGGATGAATAACATGATAGACTGTACCCATTTTGTTCAAGTTTGTATGTATGCTGGTCTTATTTCCCTTAAAATTACCACTGCAAAAGCGAGAAACTCCAAAATTAAGAACCTCTTGTTGATATCATTGACGTTGTAATCTTTTTATTACTTGCTGTATGTYAGACTTAAGAGTGTAAAYATTGTCTAGTAGTAGGGAGATTCAATCCTTTTATGCAGATAGTTGGAATTGAGCAGTGCAATATCAATAAGTCCCCTCAGCTATACTTAAGTAATAAAGTAGGGAGATTCATAATTGGTACAGGCATACTGTCTCTTAAATACTCAGCTGTAAAAACTCTCAGAGCTTAACTCATGTCAGTGGAAACTATGATTATATATGTACAGTCAAACTGCTGTCTAACCTAACTCCTGTAAAGTGTTTATTTAAAAATAACCAAAAATCTGTAACTATTGAGTGCAGTGTTCAGTAACCTATGTACAATAATGTGTTCAATGTAAAGTTAGAAAAGTGAAGACAATGTGACCAAGATAGAGTATCTACTTACCAAAGGCTGCATGAGAACCAGGGTTTTGGCTGTCTCAAGAGATTTGCACTTTCAGAGTAATTCTGCAGAGACACTGGGCTTGTGGAACTGTTGTACAAYTAAAAACTTAGGCTTTGGCTTTTCAAAATGAAGTTCTTGTAAAAAGTTAACAAGGGAGCTACAGTATTGGTTTCAGCTTGTAGATTATTCATATTTGGATTCAAATTTTTTCTCAAATTCTGGAGTCAAAGAAAAGGGATTCTGAAGGAACTCAAGGACAAGAAAAAAATCTAAAGATTTGAATTTGAAAAATTAAAAGGATTCATTTGTCCCTTGTATCTTTTGATGATTGCAGTGTTTGGAGGCTGACTTGTAACACTGTGCATCTAATTATATTATGTAATTGGTTTGCAGATAGGTATGACTGTATGAACTAAAATTTCCCCAAACTAGAGCAAACAGTGGAAAATGAAAACTTAGGGTAGGTGTGGCTTGCTCTTKCTCAGGAACTCTACTCTTGTTTTTCAGTTGTTACTGTCTCTAATCTCTATACATCACTCTACTTCACATAAGAGAAAAAATATTAGTCTTACATGATATATATACATATATATATATATCATTACATATTGTATGTAGCATGATTTTTCACTTACTGTGAYCCACATCCATTTATCTAGACAATGGGAATATAAATTGTTGAGTGAWTAGTGTAATATACTTGAGAAAACAGGCATCTGCAGCAGTTCAGCCTGCAAAGTAATCCAGGAGTTGGGGTTTTCTTTGAGAGGAAGAGTTTATGTATTTGTCCTTCAATTTACTCTTGCAACAGCGTTATTTGGGTTTTGAACCTAATGTTCAGCCCTGCAGCCTGAAYTGTAGGGCTCTCATTRTAGCCCARAGGAATTTAATTCCAAGGACAGACATGCTAATAAATCCTTTCAGAATTTCACAACTGCCCCTCAAGTGTTAGGAAGGAAATGCATTTTGCTAATGATTTTTTTAACTGTTTTTAGTTTTTTTATGATATCAAATTAAAGGCTTGCCCATAGTATTTCTCTACTAAAGTAAACTTCYTAACAAGTGCCTGCTGCTAKRAACCCCTATTGTGTTAGATTGAACRAAAACACTCCATCTGATTCAGTATTCCACCTGCCTTTGGCCAAAAGGTTTGGCTGAAAAAATGGAGTTTGGAGCATTTCTTTTGCTGGTAATACCAGCTTGCTCAGTGACTCAAGAACCTGTTTAAAAACAAAACCAAAAGTCAAGAAACCCAACCTTAAACAAGATTATAAAGAACCTTTTCTTTGAGACTTATTTTAAACACAGGTCTGTTCTCATGTTTCAATGCATGTTTACACAAGTATTTGTACTGGCACAATCCAGGGGCTTTGTTCAAGGAAGGAACAAAGGGGGCAAGGAGAGAGCAGTGGACTGCACCACCACGAGGAGGAAATATTTGTCAAACTTTTCTCACAGAATTCTGTATTTGAAGAATGACATTTTTTGCTGTGTTTTACTGTGGGCAGTTTCAAAGCATTTAGTTCCACAGACTRGAATTACAAAACTGATTTTTCTGAAAGATGATCACTGCATACAATTTAAATGCTCAAAATACTGATCTGGCTGCTCATTTGCTTTCTAGAGCCAAGAACCAGAGCTGTTGCCCTGAAAAGGGAGTGGAAAAGTAAACTTGACAACAGTAATCTTTCTTCTGTATGTTTGAAAGTGTTCAGGACTGTTCTCTTCAGACTTGATTGCCAAAGTAAATATCTAACTTGGAACTTGTCCTCAAAATCCTGAGCAGAAAGGGCCACATGTGTTTTCATCTTCCACTGTTGTGTAATCAAATAATTCCCGTTTTTCGGGGGAAATACACTCCAACTGCATTGGACTGGAGTTACTATTTTCAGCAGTCATATGTAAATTTCTTGRGAACTGTTGTAAACTGATAAATGCCTTGCCCCATCTTTTCAATGTGGCTTTTTTTATAATTGTAAGAAAGGAACTGTTGCTTACCACAAAGAAATCTAGAAGTTTAGATTTTTTTGTCGTGCGGCATGGATCTGATTGGAAAATACAGCTTTGGCTGTGAGGCATTGCTTCCCTCCATTAATGTAGACCCCTTGCTTAACTTTATATCCTAGAGAATTGGGTTTTCTTAAAGGATTGACTGTTGTTTAAGTGCATTATTCAGTACAATTTTCCCTCAGTTGAACTGTTTTGTGCTGCTGATAATGCCACAATGTACAATCCTTTCAGCATGCCCATAAATCAGTAGGTGTTCTGTAAATATATATGTACACATATGTAATGCTCTCTGTTTACTGATTATGAAACCATGTAATACAGGTTGTTGTTGGCTTATGCTGAAACTTCTTGAAAGAAGCCCACTTTGAAAATGTGTTGCTGTTGAAGCTAATATTATGATTCAGGTACTGTCTTTCAAAAGTACTGCATTTCAAATTTGTTTTAAGAGACACATGGGTAAATCCTGCTGTATGGTGTTTTCTATACTAATGTGTGGTGTCTGTTTAGGAAAACTATTGGGTATCTCCATAAACCTTAAATGTCTGCATCTCCTCATTGGCCACTGCCCCCAATCAACTTAAGAGCAATTTGTTATACAGATGGCAGTCTTTTAATTTTGGTGTCCCAGGGATACAGCTTGTGTTTTTAGACATAGAGTGAATGAGAAATTGTTTATAAAATTAACAAGGACTCAAATTACTTTTTTCACTTCTTAACTAGAAGCTTTGTGTCTTAACTGGAGAAATCAAGTGCCTGGTTGTGCATACTAAACTGGTTTCTTTCCCTTCCCACGATAGACAGAGGGAAGGGCCGGCAGAGACAAGCTATTTTGGGAGAGCACCCATCATCCTTTAGACATGATGGCTATGGTAAGTAACGTGGGATGACAGCTGGTTATGAGTTCWTGTATGCTGTGTGGAATTCTAAATATTTAATCAATGCTTGGCTGTGGATCCCTTCAGCATGAGCAGTTCACCTGCAGTGCTCTCCCTCTGCATTCTGAAGCACTGTTGGACCAGTGAATCCRTGTGCACTCATTGCCTCACCTCTTCCTGTCACCCAGAGCATTTGGCTCTRCAGGTTTATTCCTTGGATGAATGTTTCCTTTTGGTTGCCATCACCCTGGCAATGGGTGGAAAATGACATCTGGATTGGAAAAGCAGTTTTTTTTCTAGAAAACAGCAACATAGCTTGATCACTGGTTTGGTACAACACGGAGCTCTCATGTTCTTGCATGCAAAGCTGGGAATTGTTGGTGTTGGCACTTTTAATTTAGCTGATTCAGGAAAGGTAKAACTATATGACTGCAGAGGAATAATGTTTTGGAATTAGTGCTATAAAGTACTGCATTTATTATCAGCACTCTCTGTAAAGGAAGACCTAGTGTCACGTTCATGTGCTGAACAAAGACCTCAGGTTTGAGAAACAAATGTCCCCACTCACATGGGACTTTTCTAGTTAYTCACTCTCTCAGCTGTTAGGGGCAATGTGATTTGTCTTGCCTCTTTCTTTGCAAAGGTATTTTGACATTTTACAATGTAGGTTGACATCTTACCTGCTCCTTCCAAAGRTTCTTCAAATCTCCAGAGTTTCCATGTTCCTCCTTGATCCAGTGATACTTTTTTTCATTCTTCTGAATGAAAAAGAATGAACTCYTTCCACCTTAAGTAGTGTGTCTGTCTCCTATACCAGCTGTCTCCCTGTTATTACTACTTTTTGCTGGAAAAAAAAAGATAAAACATTCCTTTTATACTTGGCTTATGTGAATTTCACATTATTTTTGTCTCAGAAAAACAGGGATCTTCCCCTTGATGTGTAATACTGACATTTTCTATAAACAGAGGTATTGCTTACTAGTAGTGTCTCAACACTAAAAGAAGAAAAAAAGGAAATTTCATGGAAATAGACAATTTGTCAATTTATAGTGGAAAACGAGACCACTTCATTTTGAATTAGTGTGGGGGTTTAAGTATTCTTGTTTCTTCCAAATGAGCATTTTGTAGAAAGGCAGSCTTCTGACTTAATCTCATGTCTCTGGGAAGAAGAGCTGTGTCATCTGCTGACCTCTGGCTCACTCCTTTTGGTTTGTTTTCCTTGCTTTGTAATATTCTTTCTTGGAGTCATGTAGCTCTGTAAGTGGATGGGAATATTTCTGAAGGTTGATTTTAATTATYTCCTCTGATTCGTTTGTGTTCAAATATTTTGCACGGTTCAGGGAAGATAATAATTTTTGTAATTACTGCCATATCTTTTTTTCAGCAACTGCTGTAACCTTCTCCCCCTCCTTTTAATCTGCATTATGTATGTGGGCTTTGATGCATGATTAAGTAGTGAAAATTATTTCAAACCATCTGAAAACATGGTCTTTCATCTCCTTAGGCTCTCATGGTCCTTTGTTGCCCTTGCCAAGCCGGTACCGAATGGGATCTCGGGACACTCCAGAACTTGTTGCTTATCCCTTGCCCCAGGCATCCTCCTCTTACATGCATGGTGGAAATCCTTCTGGGTCAGTTGTCATGGTTAGTGGGTTGCATCAGCTCAAGATGAACTGTTCAAGGGTATTCAACCTGTTCTGCTTGTATGGAAACATTGAGAAGGTAAGGCATCATTTATTAGGAACTTGGACACTACTACAGTCCTTTTAAATGCTTTGGGAAAAGCCTGTCTGAGATGATCTAAAAATATTTCCTAATAATTTACAAAACTATTTGTCGGGCTCTTTGTTGCAAAGCCATTTTTTTAACCTTATCTGTCCTAGGTGAAATTTATGAAGACTATTCCGGGCACAGCACTGGTTGAAATGGGTGAYGAATATGCTGTAGAAAGAGCGGTCACACATCTCAATAATGTCAAGTTATTTGGAAAGAGACTCAATGTCTGGTAAATATGTTTTATCAGATTAATAGTCCACCAGTGGGCAGATGGAATGAGCTTTCAAAGGGACAATATCACATTACTCTGTTATCGTTGTTGGAGTTATGATTTCCAATTTGCAACTGTTTATTTTGGCTTTCAGCTGAAGGAGGGTGGATTTAGGTTAGATATTAGGAAGAAATTCTTTACCCAGAGGGTGGTGAGGCACTGGTACAGGTTGCTCAGAGAAGCTGAGGATGCCTTGTCCCTGGAAGCATTCAAGGCCAGGTTGGATGGGAATTTGAGCAACCTACTCTAGTGGAAGCTGTTCCTGCCCATGGCTTGGAATGAGATCATCTTTAAGGTCCCTTTCAACCTYGACCACTCTAAGATGTTTTGCTATTTATAATTTTATTTATTTACATCCATAAAACATATTGTCTTTATGTGGATTGGCCACTAATAAACTGTAGTTCCTAGTGTGTCTTATCCATCTTTTCTGCTTTTTTTTAAGGAAACTGTCACATCCAATCTGTCTTGTTCTCACTGTATTTATTTCAAATTATTATAAAGAAATGTCATCTCTTTTGTGGTAGGATGATAATCTGCCAAGTATGATAGCCTTAATTATTTAAGAAACTYTATCCTTAAATTCCAGTGTTTCCAAGCAACATTCAGTAGTTCCAAGCCAGATATTTGAACTGGAGGATGGCACAAGTAGTTACAAGGATTTTGCCATGAGTAAGAACAATCGCTTCACCAGTGCTGGCCAAGCATCCAAGAACATCATCCAACCACCCTCCTGTGTGCTGCATTATTACAATGTTCCCCTGTGTGTGACTGAGGAAACGTTTGTAAAGGTAGGCATTTGGAATAACCTGATATCCAATGCTTTGGAACTCTGTCCTGGCTTTATGTGGTGCTACTTTTTAATGCAAACAACTGGGATGATTAGAGCAGAGCTACTGGAAGAGAAATGCTCTTTAAAACACATTTGTAGCCCCTCTGGATATGGTCACAATTCTGGTGCTATTGTCTCAATTTTATTTTTCTGTTTGTTTATATTCTTTTAGTGTGAGAAACAACATCTTTGAAATAAAGTTGAAGAACTTAATGTGAGAGTTTTTTTTGGAGGAAAGGGAAAAGACACAGATCCAAATACATGAAAGTTTGCAGACTTCCTGGTATGGTTGCCCTAATGACTGCTAGGATGTTTTGGAATGGAGAGAARCATGCACTTGGGACACTTGGCTCAGTTGTATCCTAAACAAACTCTGGTTGCTTAAAGCATGCAATACTGGGCCTGTTCAAGTGGAGGCAGTGCTAAGATTGCTGACAGCTCAGTGAATTCTTTTTCAGTTCAGTAAAACATATTTTTCAAACTCTGTCTGAAAGTGAACTCTGCTTCCCAAGTGATCTCCTTGAATGTACAACTTCTGAGCTACTGTATTGGAGTAGGAATGTCAAAAAGCAGAGCTTGTTATTATTTAAATACATTTCTTGTTATTATCTAAATACATTTTTGGAGATTGTAGTGATATCACAGGTACAGGAGCCTTGTTCTGCATATGGTAGAATGGTATTCTAAAGAGTTACCAATCTAAACATATTTTAAAAATAATATGCTATAAGTTCTTGCAAGCTCTCTTAAAGAGTCAGAATCCTCCTTTTTGTGTGTCTCTTCCAGGAACTTGGAATTTTTGCTAATTTGGTTATATGTATTTTTGCTGGAGTTTTACCTCTTATTTTATTTTTGTGACAGTTATGTGAGGATCATGAAGTTCTCAGCTTTATCAAATACAAAGTGTTTGATCCAAAACGTAAGTAAAATTTGACCAGTTTGGGAAATTACTTGATTCCAATTTTGATCTGAGTATGCACAGTCAGGAGACWTTACTGATCCACTCCCTCCCTTTTTTATTTCTCATTTTGACAGCTTCTGCCAAAACATTGTCTGGTCTGTTGGAATGGGAATGTAAGACAGATGCAGTGGAAGCTCTCACTGTACTTAATCACTACCAGATAAGAGTCCCAAGTAAGTAAATTTTCCTAATCCTACTGCTGGAAATTTTCTTCTTGGAGAAGGACTTGTGGGTTCTGGTGGCCACAAAAATGAGTAACATGGTTTAATGTGTGGTATCCCTGCCCATGGCAGGAGGTTGGAACAAGATGATCCCTTCCAACCAAACGGTTCTGTGATTCTTTCACAATAAATAGAAAGAAATCTGCAATGTCTTGAGCAGAACATTCTTGAAGTTACTCAGCTCATTGCTCACCACTTACTGCTCCTGTAACATGTTCCCTTTGAAACCAGAAATTGTGAGGCCAAGCTGAATTAAGCTCCAAACTAGAAGGAACAGAGTGGGGTGAGTTCACCTGCTGAAAAAGTACATAGTAGGCCAGATCTGTACTGAACAATGAAGACCCTTTACTGGATTAAATGGAGTTTTTCCAGGTGTTCCCAGACATAATTTTGAATCCAAGCCAGTGTCTAATATTATWTTAAACTACCTCCTCCTAACTAATATGAGTTTGTCTCCCTGTGAAGTGTTACTAGTTTAAATCTTTTCTGTTCTCCCACACCTTTGGCCCACCGTGTTAGTAATGGACCTCAGGGGCAGGACATTTTGTAAGATACTATTGATAACATACTGTTCACAATTTCAGTTTTACCTGAGTTGGAGARGTGGTAGCAGCAGAAAAGCTTTCTCTTTCAACATGAAAAAGGCAAAACTCCAATGGAGGTGTGAGTGTTGAATACACAGAATGGTGAACTTGGCAGGTTATGGAAGGTGGATCAGCAGCAATGCTGTGCTCASTGAGATGCCCACAATGTGTTCTGTGTTGTCTCCTCACAGATGGCTCCAACCCTTACACTTTGAAGCTTTGCTTCTCTACTTCATCCCATTTATAGAGGACAGCATGATAAGAGCTACGTTCACCTGGATTTGCAAGTTAAAAACTACACTTCGTTCACAAAGCTCTAAAGTGGTTGTTCTAATGTTGCCTTGTTTCAACTTATTAATTCTAATATCTTTTATCTTGTTTTATAATAAATGGATGTTCCTTCATAAATACAAACCAGATTTTTTTTTTCTTTTTGCCTCTGAGAAGTACATGTTGTAAGCTTACTACAAAGTTTGTATTTTGTTAGTGTAGTATCTTCAAATGTCTAAAGAAGCACCAGTAGTATAAASAAGATTGTTTCTTTTCAAAAAATGAAATATATTTGCATTTTCAAAATGTTAAAGATTAGCAAGTATTTTTCCATTTGTAGTCTTAATTGGCAGATAGAACTATTATAGCAGAATTTTAAATGTAGAACTTGTTTTTCAGTTTGTTAAGTAGTGAAGTATGTTGCAATACTAAAAAGCAGCTTGTATTTATAAAATGCTTTGATCGGGTTAATGTTGCACATACTGAACTTTTAGTAGCATAGACTTGATTTATAGTTCCAACAGAGCTAACGTAGAAAATTATTAAGTATGTACACGTGTATGGTATGAATTCATACTTATTTAAAGTGGTTTTGTTTTTTTTAAAAAAAAATATTTTCCATTTGCATTAGCATGATTCCATCTATAGCTAGTCCCACCGTAGGGGCCTTTTAAAAATTAAAGTTGCAAGCCTGACTCAATGTCTTCATCCTCATTTTCCATAACTGAAACTTAAATCTTTGGTGTTTAACATATCCTTTTGACTCTTTTTTTTTTTTTTTTTTATCAGTTTTTTTTTTTTTTTTTTGTTTTTTTTTTTTTTTTTTTTTTTTTTTTTTTTTTTTTTTTTTTTTTTAATCAGTGGTTATGACAAACTACATGGGAAAAGTTGGGGGAGGTGACAAGATGGATTGCAATAGAAAACAAGGTGGTAAAAACAGTTAAAACAAAAAGAAAGCCTCCACCAAATCCTTTCATACCTGGATAGTTAATTCAATGTTCTCTTTTGTCTGATTTATCTTAAACATCTATTATGACCATGAAAGAATTCATTGGGTGAATAGTCTTGGCTTGTTCCTAGTATAAGCTGAGTAATCTCAATGGGATTCAAGTAAAGTAACTGATGATGTGATGTAAAATTARCAAGGCGAGAAATCTTTCAGTTTGGAGATGATTTATTCTGTCCCAGCACTTTGAAACTGTCTTCTGGAACTGGAGTTGTGTCTTATTTGGGCTAAACCCCAGAAAAGGGAATCCAGGCAGGGAAGTCTTGGAGCTGTTTTCCTAGGCTCTGTGTGTGTTCCCCTTTCTGAATTTGCAGCAAAGTGTTGAGGGCTTCTTTCAGTTCTGCTCTTAGTCATCAGAGAGAAGTTATTTTATCAGCTATTTTGTGCTTTATCCTACAAGTTCTTTGTTCTGTCTTTATGGATTTTATCGACATCCATCCTTTATGCAAGATGATTTGTGCAGTGTGCTTATCCTTGAGAGGTTATGCTGTGGGATGTTTACAGGCTGTAGGCWCTGCACATATTTCAATACAGACTGGATTTTCCCTGTTCTTAATTTCAAGGCAAATATTCCTTATCATACGAAGGAAAATCTGTCGGATGTCCTTCTGGTTTTCTCATCAACAATGACCATTTTTGCCCTGTCTACCTCCATTTTGTTCATGCTTCAGGTAATGAGTATTTCAGGTATTCACATCAGGCTTTTAATATKTCTGGACTGGGAACTGAAAACCAGCTGCTCTTTTGGCAGCTCTTTCAGCACAGGTTTTGGAATAATCCCAGCCTCCTGTCTGCGAGGTGGCAAAGAAATTTGCATTTTAGGGGCACTGCTGAGACACTCAGCCTCAGTGCTCTTCCCCCAGAAAGTGGTGCCAGACAGCTCCAGTGCAGAAGTCCATGTGCCATATCTTGCTGCTAGTGAAATGCTCTGCACTGCTTAGTGTTTTTAATGGTAAAAGATCTCTCCCAATCTCATTTCTTTTCCATCAGCTCAAATGTTCTGCGGAAACTTGTTTCTTCTGTCATAACTTGCATTACTGGTTGTATTGATGTGGTTCCAGAAGTTGTTTGTAGTTGAGCATTAAAAATAGTCTGTTGTCAATTTGGTAATGTGGCATGAGTGACCCTTAAAGCATTCAAGTTTTATTTAGGAAAAAAAAAAAAGATAAAAGAAATGCACTTTAATGTTTTGGTACCTTCAGTGGATTTGGAACCTCACAGTGTTTAGTGCCTAAGATGTTCAGGTGAAAGGCATCTTTCCTGTGTCTTCCCAGATCAAATGGAGCATAGTTCCAGGTATATCTAATAGAACTTGATAGCAGTTGAAAGACCCATATGCAAAATGAGTAGCCTGTGCCATGTGGGGCAGAAAAGAGAGGAGACTGAAGAATTGTGYGAGCTTCCTTCTCCATAAAATAATCATCTTATTCATGTATTCATGAGGACAGGAAAGATTCCTTGTTGGTGTTCTGCTGGTAAATTAAAATAATGTCTTCTCTTGGGCCTAGAAGGATGGGTGCTTGTCCTGAGGAAGGAATGAGGTTGGTCTTCTTCCACACATGAGGCCTRTGTTCACCTTTAATCTTGCTCTTTAGAACAGAGCCAAAACAGGGGGGCAGGTGGGGAGTTAGTTGTTCTGAGGGGAGTGAAGTTTGCCTGTCATTTGGCAGTTGCACCATACTTGCTAGATGAAAATTAAACCTTTAAGGTCTCTTAATGCAGGTTTTTTTCTGTATCTTTTGCATGAGTCATAGAAGCAAAACATTGAACATTGCTRTGCACATTCCCTGCTTTAAGCAGCTGTCATTAACACTGTAATGTCTTCATGTCTGTCCCACTGTTTGTTTTGTTGGGTTTTGTTTGTGATGTTTTGTTTGGTTTCCCAATCGATCACCTTTCATTGGAGGTTAGAATATATTGAGGTAGAGATATGTTCCTCTTCTCTCATGATATCTAATTCTTGTTTATATTTATTTTTCCTTATATTCAAGAAGTGTAAAGAGTTGTTTTTTTGACTTTCTATACCACCACAAGATAGAGTCTATTGTTAGGGTGATGAAAGAGAAGATTTAAAAGAAACCCTGGAGGATGTGTTTGGGTGTCCTGCTTTGTGAAAGGAATGATACAAYTGAATGTAGTGTCTGTCTTTTAGTAAGGGATGATGTTTGGGGCAAGCTGGCTTGTTACTGGCTGAAACCCTTTTGTTGTAATTAAATGCAACTTGCTCCTTTTCCTGCTGTGTGTTTTCTTGTGAACAGCTCTTGTACCTGTTTGAATGTGCTGGTGGCTTAGCAGGAGACATTCAGTCTCTTCTGTTAAATAATGCATCGAGGTGTGGGAACATGAACACTCTTGCTCAATTATTTTTTCATCTCAGGGATATGTTTAAACATACTTGGGATTTTTTTTGGTGTGTCCTTTTCTTTGAAAATACCTTGCATTCCTACACCTGTAGCTACCAGTGGGTTTTTTAGCCATTCCAGGGTTTCATGTCTACTTTATGTCTATTTTTATGTCTGATCAGTCAGAGAGAAGTGTGCTGCATGACTGATTTGTTTGAAATTCAAACAAGTCCTCAGYTGCCCCATTAATATTGACACTTGTGGGGAAGGGTGATCAGATGTGCTCACTCCTGTGATAATGTGATGTTTCTACCATGCCATTTGGGTTCCTTAGAACCACAGTCTGAGGTAAAAGTATCCTGAAACAAGTACCTGTTCAGGGTTTTTGGGATGATGAGGTCCTGAAGTTCTACTGCAAAAGCATCTGATTTGACAAAGGGTCAATCAATTTCTATTCAGTTGTATTACCAAGTTAAAAGAGCAAAATATGTGTGTTCTGTTTAGTCTCCTACTGCATAATCGTCTTTCCCTGTTAAAAATAGAGGATTTCTTTCTTCAAGGACTGTAATTCCCACAGGATGTGGAGGAACCTAATGCAGCCAGGTGACTTGTGCTGTGTTTTGTGCTGTGACATGGCTCTGTGAAGGAAGTAACCTCAGTCCCTTTTCTTGTGTTCAGAAAGCTTTGTCTGTCCTGGCCTTTCCCAGCCCGCTCCCTGGGCTGGAGCCATACATTAATTCAGATGGGTTCCTGCTCTTCCTCTTCACTGTTGCAGCTGCTGAAGCATGATCTTGATTTCTGGCACAATTTATTTAACTTTTCCTTCTCTGCTGTTCATGGAGCAGCTGCAGCCTGAGAGGGTCTTCATGCAAGGGAATGAGTCCTGCAGGAATGTGCCAGGGAGCCAGCAGCTATGGCAAGATAATTAGCCCTCTTTTCCAAAGCATCTGGGATCCAGGAAAACAAATTAATCCTGGCAGGAGCAGTATAGCAGTATTCAGAATGAAAAACTGGAATGGGGCTGGAGGATGGGGGATGGCTGAAGTTGGCAGTTGGAGCACAATGCAGGATGTAATTACTCAATTTCATATAAGTCATTATCTGTTTATTTTCTCTGGCCATCTTTCCATTTGTGGTTTCATCTTTCTTCAAGCTACTAAAAAAATTAAGTTGTTTGTGCTCCATTCAAAATTCAAGTGGGTAGCAGTCAAATAAGCCACCACAAGTTACTAGAGTGCTTCTTAGTGAAAATCCTAAAATTTTCTGTCTCTTAGGCTGTGAATACTTTGGATATTTCAGGAAGCACAGTTTGTATTTAGGTGATGCTTTCTCTATCAACAAAGTGCAAATTTCTGGCCATTTGAAACTTAATGGCATCGCTGCAGGGATTTGCATGAAGTATAGATTATGCTTCTATTTTCACTTCTGTTAACCACAGCACTGTAACTGCTAAATCAGATTAAATCAGTGAGCTTTAGATAAGCATCCTGTCAAAAGGCTTCAGAAGTGTCTAAGAAATAGCCTGGTCAGACAGTGACCTGGTAATCTTTGAAGTTGCTGCATGGCCTCTGACTGAACCATGGCAACYTAAAATGTCAGTAGTTGAAGGTGGGAATCCCATTTACTGAACTTTGAATTCTCTCATCTTGGGGTGCACTTGAAATCCGAAACAAACTCCTGAGTTCTGAGGATAGAGTTCAAACTGGAATATTTTAGTTACACTCAAATATGATCACCTTGCCCAATATTTTGGGGTGTTTTTCTGTCTTTTTATTGCTCTATGGGCAAAGCCTTGTCTGTGCCTTTTTAAGGATGCTTTATGTGCCCCTAACTCTTCCTTTTTGTGTCCTTTTAGCACGAAGCAGACCTAACCAGAGGATTCCAGATTGGGACTGAGCTGTTGGCTTATTTCAAAGCTTTTCAGAGTAACATGTTCTCTAGTCTTGCTTTTTTCAGCTATAGCTTTTATCTAATAATAATTAAAACAACCCTACCTGAGGTAGTCTGAAGGACTGATTTCTCTCATGAAGAGAAACAGGGTGATAACACTTCACCAGGTCTTTAAGYATATGGACCCCAAGTTCACAGATGACTGCAACCCTGCTCTTCTTGCTTCCTTCATCATTGGCAATAACACATCATTCTTGTTTGGGTGCTGCTTCTGTCTGTCCCTGCCATTGCCTCCAGTGCTCCCACCTTTGATGACCCTAGCTTTGCAAAAAAAAAAAAAAAAGGACTTTTTATCTCCCAAAACTTCCAAACGAAGCTTGTTCTTATGTCTTCTGCACATTTTGAAAATTCTGAAGAAATAGGGCAGGGATATTCAAGGATGCAAGGACAACAGAAGCTAATACTACTTTTTGAAACTGGCAGGAAGAAAAGAATTGTAGCTCCTGGCCTGAGCCTGCCAGCACAGCCTCCATTTTATTTTATTGCTGAAAGCAGACTCAGCTTTCCAGGAACTCTGCTTTGTAGACCTTTCCGGAGAACATCCGGCCAAGGATAAGCCTCCTTTCACGGGGAGCACAGAGCGGTTCAGAAGCTGGGATGGCACACGTTGCTCTGCAGAATGTGTGGGGTGAGACTCCATGCTCCAAGGGGACCCTTGTTTCTTTCCCGTGGCGTGCTGCCATCCCAACAGCCTTGGCAGGAGACCTTCCTGCACTAAGCTGCTCATAGCTGACCAATGTTTGAGAGGGGCTCGTCTTTAAACTGCTTAAGCAGCAGTCACTTTCCATGTGAAGCTGCTCYTAAGCCATTTTGCAAGAACTTAAGCTGCTTCTATCTTTTAGTCCTCTTGATGTGCAGATTCCCCATTTCCCCAGTCACTGTATGATTGCCTGTACCTGGCATTAGCCTGGTTCCTATTCAAGGCTCTGTAGATCAGGGTTCCCAAGTGTCACTCACTGGAGCATTTGCTTGGAGTTGTGTGTGTGTGGTTTGAGCTTAGGCCTGCCAGCTGTGAGGTCAGCTCCTGATCCAAAGGTGAGTCTGCCCTGACACAAAAGAGCCCTAAAAACATTGCCCGTTGGTCCAGGTTTCACTGGGAGCTCAGGCACTTGTCCACACTCGTCCTGCAGCTTGCTAAGGAGTCTGTTTACCATTAGCAAGACACCCTGCCAAAAACCCTGAATCAGCCTTGTACCCAGGGCTGTGCAACACAGAGGCCAAGCTGATAACAGCTGCCTTTTGCTTTGTGTCCTTTCCAAGTGCAGACCAAGTTCCCCTGCTGAGATCTGAGRGAAGGGTGGGTGGAGAGGCTGACGCTGTGTTCACCTGGGAGATAACTGTTCTTATCTGCTCGGTGAACCAAGAGCTGACCAAAGGAGCMGGGGAAACATGAGCACACCTTTGGCTCCTGGTTGTGGCAGCAGCACAGACCAGACAGCAAAGTCTGTGCTGCTGGCCTGTAAAGCAGAGGAGCTTTCAGAKCCAGGCTGGTTGAGTTTACATGCAGCTGTCTGGTAGATTGTTGCAAGATGGATTTTATTTATGCTGTTTAGAGAGCTTTGGGCTTGGTACAAGTTAGCTCTGTGCACCTGGCTTGCACATGATGAATACAGGAGGCCCAGGATCTTTGTCTTTTCTGTTTTCTTGCCATTTCCTCCTGGTTTCATGATGAAATGGAGCAGCTTGCCCCTGCAGCATGTCCATGCTTGATCTTAGGAATTGCATTGGTCCTTTCAGGTACACAGCTAAGTGCCTGTCCTTGTCCTCCCACAAGTCCAGACTTTGCTGGGGAATGTCACTGAACTGGTTGTTGCATTGTGTGGAGGTGACACTGAACAACCTGCCTGTGCCTGGGTTTTACCCGGTGGCCTTTGTGGGGCCAGGGGGTACCAGTTTCTGCCAGGAATCTGRTGAGAGTGAGGAGATGAGCACAGTGAAGTACATGGCAGCGACTGCCACAAAGATATTTATCTGCAGACCTTTCACAACAGACTTCTGCCTCTCCTCCCTCTCCTGGTTCCTTTCAGGGCCTGTAGTTCTTCCTATAAAGAAATGATACAACATGTTTTWAAAAAGGATGAAAAAATGGCCTTARATGATGTGTAGTGCCAYGTRATAAAATCCTGGGTTGCCCTGTTTATCTCAAATACAGAAGGCTGCCATGGARGAAAGGGCAGGGTCCTGAGTGAATTCTTTTAAGGACCAAGCACCTGCAGCTCTGCTGCATTTGACCTGATTTGCATCTCTGGACCAGACACCTGATGATCTGAAATGCTTCCTGACACCCACTCAGCTTACTTTTCTGTTAACTGAAGCAGGAAACGTACTATCTCAAAGTAGCAGACATAGAGGATATTGATATTGTTGTTGTTGTTGTTATTATTATTCCCATGTCTGCAGCTGTCACTTTCCCTCCCTCCCTGTGATGGGCTGAGTTAGCAGGGAGGAAGCTCCCCTGTGGSCCTGTCCTGGCTAACAGCAAAGGTGGGCCACGATTCCCCAGGGCTAAGTGTCCTCCGGGGGGAAAAACAGGCACAACTGTGCTTTTGGAGCTCCTGGAGTAACCAGGAGAATCAGGACATAGAGGCCACTACGTTCATGTTTCTGTTCATATCCAGTGCTTCACAGGGAGCTGGGGAACAGGGACAGCATGTCCTGCTGTTTCCTCCCCTGGATCCAGGCTGGCAGGAGCAGGGCAGGGCCTGCCCTGCTGGCAGGGGACAGCAGGTGGCAGCAAGAAATCCAGGTCCCTTGGCTCTGAGTTCAGTGCTGGGCACTGCGTGTGTTGGCTTCTGCTGAACTGGGGACAGTGAAATCTTAGACAGACTCTCTGAAGTAGATCTGACACTGCTTTGGTTCGTGCTYGAGGGCTGTTTGAGGTCATGGGATGATGTCCTGCAGCTTCTGCCCCGAATCACCCTCAAGGACCTGCCAAGACGTGCAGAAGGACTCCCAGGTGCTGGGGTTTGGACTCTCATTCACCAGAATTGCCACTCCAGAATTTGCTGAGCCATCTGTGAGTGAGCAGAGGGACTGTGTAGAGCACAGTCAAGGGCAGCACAGCTGTGCTTTGGAGAGGGCTGTGTGTAATGTTGCTTCTGCAGAAACTCATCCTTGACTTTGGAATCTCCTCTGGGTTACCGAGAGGCAACCAAGTTGGAAAATTCAATGTCTGAATCTCTCCTGCAGTCCTGCTGCCAAGGACTGAGTTAACACATCTCTGCAACCCTTTTCCTAAGAGCTGCATTGCAAAAGAGCCCCACTGGATAATCCAGAAACCTGGGTTTGATTCCACTTGTGTAAGCAATTTATCAGGCAAGAGGTGATATTTCATCCCTCCTCCTTGAGGGACCTGATGTGCTTCTGAACATGTGCAAATGCCTTTGATACTTCAATAATAATGGATAAATGGCAGCTTGGCTTTGGAAGAACAGATCTTGCGTGACAAGTGTGCCTGCTTCTACAGGGGACAGACTGGTAAAGGATCCAACAAGATGTGAGCAATGCTGCTCCTGAGGAGAGGTAATTAAATAATGCAATGAGGCAGTGAAAGGCATGAAAAAGTGACTGCCACAGCAGCATAGGTGGAGCTCAGAGAGAGGAGGGTCCCCCGTGGGGTGAGACATCTGCCTCAAAGGGCTCATAAAAGAGATTCAGGGAGCCTGCACGTTTACCTGGAGAGAGTGGAACTGGGTCCCAATCCCCTTCCTCCTGATTTTCCTCCAGGCTCTGCTCGTCCCATTTCTCATGGCGGGGGCACCCGGGAAGTAMTGGCAGAGGTGGGGCTGTGTTTGTCTCCCTGGCTCCTGCCTGGCTGCTGGATGGTGCCACTCCTGAGCTGTGCCCTGCGGGCTCTGTCTGGAGCTCAYCCCCACGCAGGGAGCAGCAAACCCTGCCTGCCTGATGAGCTCTCTGGTGGCTTTTTTCAAGGAGGAACCTATTTTCAGATGGTCACAAGGTACAGACATCCCCTCTCACCATGCACAAAGCAGGAGATGAGAGCTGGGTTGGAAGGATGCTGAGACCATAGTGTGTGTGTGTGTGGGAGGAGAGGGTCTTCTGGGATTTTACTGACACTGACACATTGGCAAAACAAGTGGGAGGTTCAAAAGGGAGRCTGGGGTGGGAGGGAGAGGCTGTGGGCACATTTTCCCATAATGATGGGCTGCAGAAGGAAGACACAGGTGAAGGAGAAGCACTAACTCTGGTGGAGGCCTTGGGCCAAAGCAGGAGCTGGGCAAAGTCTTGATCTTGTCAAGCATGTCTTGTCAAGCTCTGGCATTCTCTGGACTCTACTGTTATCTTCACTCCTGGGAGAGGATGGGGCMAGCTTCAAACTTGGAGACAGACCACTTATACCCAAAACAAAACAGTTGTTTTAATACCACATTAACCATGCTGGTTATTTTGGGAATTTTCCATCTTMTTTTTGTTTTCTGTCCTCATTACATGTAAAGAAAAATTGGCTTTAAATGGGATTTCAGAACAGGAGTGTTGCAACAGTCGTACAGCAGCTGCGTAGTAGTGCCTATTGGAAAGCTGTTCCTTTGCCCTCCCTTCTTGGTTTCAGCTGGTCTTGTCCCTGCTGTGCTTTCCTTCTGGATTTGCTCTTTTTGGGTTTTCCTTTTGTTTATGCTCCCTTCTTTCAGGCTGGGACACGTGCTTCCCAGGGGGCAGCCTAGACCAGGAGGTTACAGTCTCTGGTGTTTAAACTTAGCCATGGATTTTGTRACACTTGTGGGGAGAAGAAGAACAGAAGAACCAACCTTATTTTGGCATTTCTGGCAGTCCTCTGTCTCCAGATTCAGGGCTGCTCTCTGTGCCATCCCTGCTGCTTTGCTGGGAACAGGAGTTGACTGAAAATGCAGGGCAGCTGCTGGCATTCCCASTGGCACAGCTGTGGCAGGCAGTGAACAACATGGAACTTGTCCTGCTGGCCCAGGGGAGACCTGGAACCCGAGATCTCAGCCTATTCCACTTCAGGACACCCATGATCCTTGTGACACGGGGAGCACCCCTGCCCTGCAGCATGGCYGGCTGTCCTTGGGCATGAAAGCGCTGTTGGATCTGTGTGATCAGATGGCAAAAGCAACTGTGAGCCCCCTGCCCTTTGAGCAGGGTAGAAATTCCAGCTCACAGACAGCTGGAGGAGCAGCCTGGTAAACAGAGCCACGTGAGTGTGTGATAAGGGAGCCCTTGCCCTCGGCCACACTCCTTGGGCAAACCCTTTGCCCAGAGCTGGTAGCCACCCTGCCTCATGGTGAGCTGTGGTCCTTCACCCCCGACCTCCTGAGCTGCCTCCCGGGCAGGTTCACTGCCAGCTCTGCTTTCCCACTGAGGCAAAGTGCAAAGGCACCTCTTGCATCACTCCGGGGGGTGAGGGCCAGCCCAGCTGTCCCTGCCAGCAGCAGCACTGCAGGCACTGGGCATGCACAGGAGGCTTTAAAGATACAAGGGCCTGCTCCCACCCAGTTCCCCATTGCCAGTAAATGAAATCAAAATGCTCCTAGCAAATGGAAGCTACTGATTCCAGCTGAGACTTGTCTCCTCCAAGGGGAGGACAATTTGCCTTGGAGACAGCCAAAATATTTTATGCATTAAAGGCCTGGCTCACCTCTCAGTGGAAGCACTGGCATCTTGTGTCACCTGTTTGTAAGGCAGTTTTGAAGTTAACAGTTTATGTAACCTGTTAAAAATACATTCATATACCTTATTCTTTTCTTTCCTGCCAAAAGGTTGGTCAGACATGGTTTCAGGTGAGCTCTGAGAGCTGGTTGCTGCTGGAGGATGCAGAGAGGTCAGACATGGTGAAGGAGCAGTTTCCAGACTCAGCACGGGCACTGCAGGAACACCCCYGTGTCTTGCTGCCCATCCTCTCCCAGTGCTGGCACACACAAGCCTCAGGCTCAGTAACACAGTGCCCCATTCTCCAGAGAGCACCACACATCTATAGCCCCCTGSTTAATGGTTAGACCCACATTCAGCAGCTCCCTCCCCAGCCCAGCTGCGGAAATAGTCACAGATTTAAACACTGGATTTTCTGATCTTGCCCTTTGGACTTATTTTTGCTGTGGCTGTTGGTAAACTCTGCACTCCTAAGCTCAGGCTGCTGTGAAATTCTCCCTGGACTGCTGCACCCCTGAGCAGCTACASCTTGGTAAGTTGTGAGCAGCGTCTGATGTAAGTTGGTGTATATGACTCAAGGGAGGAGCCTCAGTTCAGCTCAGCTTGGTGTAGAATTCCTTCCCAAAGAAAGTGCTGGTGAGAAGGGGCCTGGGAGGTCTCAGATTCAGCTAACCTTTGGAGCAGGATTGTTGCCAAAACTGGGTCAGAGTAGCTAAGGCTGAAAAACTTGAAAAGATGGAAACCCCTCCACTCTGGGTCCATGACCTGGGGCTGTACGACAGTTCCAGGGAAGGAGCTTTTCCTGACACCCCGAACCRCCAGGCTGACATTCCTGCTGCCAAGACTTCAGCCTCATCCTCCCTCTAGCTGCCCTCCAAGTCACTGTGGACTTCTGCTAAATCATCCCAACCTCCTCTCCTTCACAACCAACYAAGCCAGCCGTCTCCATCTCTCCCTGTCAGCAATGTTCCCTGATCTCAACCAGCCTGGTGGCCCTGCTGGTCCTCTCCAGCTTCCAGCAGATCCATGCTTATCCTGGAGGGGTTGTTCATACCCACCAAGTCCTGCTGAAAGGGAATGCTTAGAGCCAGGACATGCTGAAGTCTAGCTCAGAAATAAGCTCCTTGTTGTGTCTGCTCCAATAAGGCTTCAGGAGAAGCTGGATTTGATGGATTTCTGAATGAGATGGGTCTGAGCCAGCTGGAAACTGCCCAGCACTGTGCAAGGCCTTCCCATGCCCRTCTCCTTGCAACACTGCAGTGTCCTGACCACTGCCTTGGACTGTCTCCTGAGCCCCATGGAGTTTGGGGACATTGCCATCACAAGGCTTTTATGTCCTGAGTTCTGGGCTATTCAGAGCAGCAGGCACCTCTCCACTGCCTCCTGGGCACTATCCACCCCTTCTGGAGTAGGTCCAAGGGGTTCAGCTGCTCCCAGATTCCAGAGGTAGTGTGGCTGCAACCCAGGAGAGCTGTTGGAGCTGTCTTCCYGTGTTCAAGGCCAGCTCATCCATCTTCACCTTGCTGGCACAGCTCAGTCTGAATGGAGAGGCAAGTGTAGTGCTTCACTTAGATGGATAGCAGGGAGCAGAGGGGTTTTGCAGGGTCAGCTTGGGCACTTCAGCAGGATCTGGGCTCCAAAACTGAGCTTTTGTGGAGCATTAGGCTCCCTCGTCTCCTCTCTTCTATTGGACTGAGATGTGCTGGGCAGCCCATTCCTGCCCAGAGCTACCTGGTCCCCACTGGTCACTCCTCTCTGAAGGATAGTGTCAGATGCCTAAGGCTGCTCCTCTGGGGTCTGAAAGATTAGACTGGAAGGTTTATGGGTGGGAGATGTCCCAGGGCTGAGGTCAGAGACAGAAATGTAATGTCTGCCCAGCTCTGTTATACAATCTGCTGTTAAATAATCGCTCAGGGTCACTGCGCCTGCCATGCCATTGCAGCTGGCAGTGGGGCTGCTGGAAAAATAGGATCACTGTCCACTGGGTAAGAAGGAGACAAGGAAAAGCAGTAGCACACTTCTGGGCAGWCCCATGCTCGGACCCTTCCCAGCTTTGGGGTTCCCCATTGCAAGGTGCTTTTCAGTGACAGAGGCACTCACAAGGGCACAACCTGTTTGTAGGATGGTTGCAGCACCATGGTGACTTTGGCCACAGTGAGGAAAGCCTGGTGTTTGTGGGATGCTGTGGCTTGAAGTGTGCGAGCAAGGAACTGTGCCTGTCACGGGGATGCTGGGTCTCCACTGGATCTGGGCAAGGAGGAGACCCAGGATCCATCCAGCACAGCTCTATGTCTCCCCCAGCCCACGACTGCTCTCTCATTTCCTAAACCTGCAGGGGAGCCAAGGCTGAGTGGAGCCCTGGCCCCCCATTCGGTGCTGACCAGCACCAGTGCCACGGCCAGGTTGTGCTGCCCACTATGGCCTGACACTCAATTAACAGCACTGTGTTAATGATTTCAAAAGTGCTGCAGAAGAAAGTAGCCGAAATGGGCACTTGGTGGACATCAGGGAATCTGTGGGAGTGGCTGCTGATGATCTGWGTTGGCTGCACGTAAGCAGTCACTCGAGGGAGCTGGATGATTTTCCCTAGGACATACAAGCCAAGTGCAGGAAAAGAAACCACGCTGACAGGGAAGGCTCACAAAGCAAAGCTGGGAAGCAGCCACACTGCACTGAGAGTCTGAGCATCACTGCCCTGGGATTCCTGTCCTCGAGCAAGCATTTGCAGTGAGCTAGCCTACTTCTGCTGGATAATTTCTTCCTAATAAGGAATTTTGGCGAGTGGCTGTGCTCCCCTGAGGGTGAGGGAGAACAGCTCAATAGGAGCACAAAGCTGGTGTGAGGTAGGGTGAATTCCTTTTGATTTAACTCAGAGAGTGGGTGTGAAACAGAAATGCTGAGGGATGACTGGATGGCACTGAGGAAGCTTGAGGTATCCCTTACTTGTATGTGCCGCCTGTGATCAGGGAGGCATTCTGACTTAATGCAGCTGTTTTGTTATTTAATCCCGCTTGATTTTCCTTTACACTTTCCCAAATGTTTTAAGCTATTCTTTGTTGTGCTCATCCACTCTTTAATCTGAGGTCAAATGATTGGATCTTAATCCCTGGATCTCAAATGAATTTGCCTTTTGGTTTYCAGCCCTCTGCTAYAGCCAGGCTTGCTGTCTCTCTCTCYTTCTGTCATTATTTCTCTATTTCTTGCAAGTTAACATTACTTGAGAAGAACAAAACAAATGATCTTCCCCTGATTAAAATTTCCAAACRATTTTATGTTTTTCCTTGTGATGAGTCCCTGGAGCCTTTTTTGTCAAACTACCTAAATATGATTAGAGCTAATGCAATACTGTGCTTTTTGTGGCTGACTGGGTGCATTGGGTGACAGCTGCCATGGAGTGAATATGCATGACAGCACCTAAATCCATTGTACAATCCTTTTGGAGAAGATGGGGCAGGACAGCCTCTGAATCAGATTGACACAAATCCAAAGATGACAGGAGGCTGATCTCAGCCCCACCCTCTGCGTTTTGCTAAAGCTTGGTTTCTCAGTTCATTGCAATTGTCCTGTGCTCAAATTCCCTGCTCAAATGTATGCAAAAAGTCTTGGAGGAAGATTAAAAACAATTTTTCAACAGCACACTCTAAATTTTWTTGGGAAGAGATGAAATGTAATTAAATTCACACAATAATCCAGCCAGATTAAATGGCACATTCTACTTTGTGTCCTTAGCTTGGCCCAGGGACCAGACTGAACCTATAAACACAGACCACAGAACTGGTCTTGCCCTTCATGTCTAGACTCAGACCCAGCCTTTGCTTCAATACCTGAGACTGGAACCAGACAGTTTCATCGGAGGGTTCAGGATCCCAGCCCAGATCCAGGCCTGACTGGGAACACAGGAATCATCCCAGCCCTGAAGGGTGCTGCTGCCCCAGGTCCCCTGTCATTAGCCCACGGTGCTGGAGGGAGAAGCTCATGTCCCCACCTCACCTGGGTTCCTGGGTGCTGCCATCACTGGCTCTCACGCCAGCTCCTGCTGGCAGCCATCGTGTCTTTGAGGTTCCCAAATCCTTGGCCAGGCAGCTTGTGCTAGTCCAAAACTTCTCCTGAGCTGGAAACAGTGAGCTGTGACCATGTGGCTAAATGRCATCCAAACCCATCCTACTCAGATGGAGCTATGGGCTGATGCAGCCTTGTCCAAAGGTGTGCGTGACCCTGTGCTGGAGGGATTTGCCTTCCAGAAAAGCACAGTGAGAACAGCAAGTCAGATTCTGCTGTGGGCATAAAGCAGAATTCTCTTGAGCACGAATCATCTCTATGTAGCTAGTCTGGACTTGCACAGAAAGCAAGCATGTGAAACCCTGGGAATTAACCACCTATTTCCTGGTGAGGACCTGTAAGTCTCACCCAGCAAGCCTGTCTTGTAGCTGCAAAGGATGCAAATAAACTCTGCTGTGTAATTAACACCCTTTGTATGCCAGGGCAATCACACTCAACCCCATGAGCAACCAGGAGCCAGGTCTGCCTGCACAGGCTCAATTCCAAAGACCCTCCCCAGGTATGAAGCTGTGCCACTTTCCTCAAATCAGGATCACAAGGTGATGCTTTGCTCCATATGGGAGGAGCTGGCTTGTGATATCGGAGATCAGTTATGCTGCAAGGACAAATATTCTCTTCTAGAACCCACAGCCAGTGCTGATAGGAATGTTTGCTAGTAAATACCTGCAGCATACTAAGCTACATCAGTTTGATTTTATCACATTAAAGAATTAAATGTCTACGCAGCATTTTTCCTGGTGAGACTCTAAACTGTCACTAAGGCCTCTGTGATGGTGGAGTATTTTCCATCCCAAATTGTCTCTGGTAGCCTGATTTTTGCTTGCTGCACCATGCAGACAAAGCAGTGCGGGCTGGAGCATAGTCACTGATCATATGAGGGACTCCTCCTCCCTTGAGCCTTGCTGTTTGTACCAGAAAAACAGACACAGCTCTTGGAGGGAGGCTGTGTGACCTCAGGGGCTGGTGTGATTGTCTCTACAAGAGATTTGATGGGTGTCAGTGACAGCTGGAGCAATTTTTCTTTTCYCAGGATGAGAGGTTTGGAAGATAGAGTCCGGGGATGTGGGAATGCTCTTTCTCTGTGGTGGCCTAGGGCCTTTTGGGAAATGCCACCAAGGGTATCCAAAGCCAAGAGATGCTTCTCATTTTTAGAGATGCAGAGCTGGCCTTCAGGTGAGGCCGCAGACAGGGCCATCCCTGCAGTGGGGCAGCCTTAGGATCTGCAGGCATACTGGCAGCCTTCAGAGGAGTCAGTATCTAACCCAGACTTTAAAGCCAGCCTCATCTTGTGCTCTTGCATCAGAGGGAGATGGAAATCTCACTGTATTTATACAGACTGAAATGATAGGACTCTGCTTGAGCAAATGCTTGCAATGGAAGCTTCAGCTGGCTATGGAGCTTTGTTTCTAGGAGCAGAAGAAAACCACTTAGCCATTTAATCCTTTGAAGACTTCAATCCTCCTGATAAGATGTAGATATGGCAGGATGAGGCAGACTGTGTGCCCCTGCAAGGCTGTCACCTCCCCAGAGAGCAGGCTGTGTCCCACCATCCCAGAGAGCCCTGTAACATGTACCACACAGGCCAGCGTGGCTCCTGAGCCTGCCCACTGCCCTTTCCCCGGCTGTGACATAGTCCCTCGATTTAAACCCTTAATCCTGGGAAGATTGTGCAATAGCTCCTTCGGGCTGAGAACGGATTACACCCGTTTCAAAGGTATTTGGCACTCTGGCTGCTCTGGGAGAGCCCAATCAACCAGCCCAACCTCTCCTGCAAGAGCACCTGCAGGCAATTTTTGCAGCAGGTGCTTTGCAACTTGCTGTGAGCTGCTCTCACAGCTAAAATTCAATGTTATTTCAGCCCTCATCCCCAGAGGAGCAGCTCCTGGGTCAACATCAGAGAAGAGTGAGAAGTTTCCCACTCAGCTTGCTATAAATTAGTGGTATGGGAGAGGCTACTTTCTCTATCTCTCTAGCACAACATGTCCTGCAGCCAGCTAAAAAAGCATCTCCTCTCAGCATGTGGGACAACTCCAGGTTCAGGAGATTTGGTAAATTATTTTYCCCCTCCTTCCTGACTTGTTTTCTGCTCCCAAAAGCCTCTGCTTTCTCAGAGTTCTCTGCAGAAGAACCAGGTTTGGACTCATGCTGGGTCTCACCTTGGCTTTGCTTGGGTCAGCCCCAGGTTATGCAAACACACACAGGCAGCAACAAGCTTGGGGCTGTGCTGAGCACTCTCTAATGACACACAGCAACTTTTAGATCACCTGTGTGACAAATGAAGGCAGCCCTGAACCTGAGAGGGATGCCTTTGAGAAATGGCAAGCACCAGAAAAAAAAAAATGCATAGGAAACCACAACTGGCTGTTTACAGGGCTGAGATCTTACACCAAGGTGGTGAGGCAAACATCAACCAGCCTGGGCAGGAGTGAGCAGCGTGTTCCTGCATGTGGGCAGGGCACAGGAATGGGTGATGGGAAGAGGGAGCCAAAGGGAGGATCCAGCTGCAGAGTGGGCAGGGGCTCAGGGAGCAGCACATCCTCCAGCGCCTGCTGGCACGGAGCAGAGGGAGGAGCGCTCCAGCTGGAAGAGGTGGGAAGCTGTGAGTAGTTGAAGTCCATGAATAGCAGGGCGGTGGTGCTGCAGCCTGGGTGTTGTTCMGAGAAAAACAAGACGAGGTGCCTTGCAGGGTTTTGCCAAACTCTGGGAGGGCACGTGTTTGCCTCTGGGGGCGAGCCTGAGATCCAGACAGACTTCCCAGTGGGAGTCTGTTAGGACATCTCAGACTTAGTGACACAGCTCCCTTGGTGGTGTTTGGTGGGAGAGCAGCTGACCACTGCCTGCTCTGGCTGTCCCAGTGCTACTGCTGGTTCACCACTGCAGAGCTGACCTCTCCTTTCCTCCCCAGTCTTATTCCTTGGGAAGTCCTGGGTGCTCTTAGCGACTGCAACCAAAGGGTTGGAGGTGCTTTATTGCTGTGGACAGTGGGGGCTGTCAGAAGAGCCACCTTTGTCTCACAGCTGTCTGTCCTCAGCTCCTGACTRCCTGCAGCACTGCACAGTCTGGAAGGAAGAGTGGGAATCACCTGGTMACTACTTTGGACTCTACAGCCTGARRCAGATGAAGAAAGAGGTTCGTAMGCGCAGAAGCACCAATGGAGATGTCTCCAGCTCATCCCAGGACCCTCAGCCYTCCAAAGTGGAACATGGCTCTGTTCCCCAGCCCAGGAATGGTGCTCAGCATGCTTCAGGTAGGTGTTTGTCTTAAGGATTTGTCATCATATGGGTTTCCTTAAATAAAACCTACTGCATTGCACAGGTTAGCTGATAGGAATAAAAAAAGGCATAAGAAACCTGAGTCTTACCTAATGTCCAGTGGGTGCCTCTGCCTGCATGGGTCAGGAACTGGCCAGTTCCCTGCCATACTGTGATGCCTGAAGGCCAGGAGACATTGTGGTGGCTCCATTTCCCTTGACAGCTCTCCAAGTAGCCTTTGGCTCATTGCATGGGTAACACTGGTGGCGTTGAGTGGCCCAAAGTGGGTTTTGGACAAGTTTGGAACAGCAGTCTTTAGAACAGCATGACCAAATCCAGGAGAAGATGCTGTCTGTAGCACAAAACTGTGACTTTGTTGGCTGAGGGGACTRCTGGCCCAGCCTGCACTCGTGGGTCAGACATGTCCTTCTGCTCCAGCAATCCCTTCCTACCAAGCCTGCCCGTGGTTTACACAGTTGTTCCCAAGCTCCTTCCAGGACAAATCCACAGCCAGCTTAAGCAGTTTYGGTCCTAACTCCTTGCACAGCCTGGATCAGAGGAAAGTGTCATGTAGCTGGGAGTGTGGTGCAGATGGGGACCTTTGCAACCAGGAGATGCTGATAGCAAAGTCCTCAGCTCAGAAAATGTCTCCTTCCTTCCTACAAACATAAGGGGACAAAATTTAGGCTGAGCTTTCTGACCTCCAAGTTCTTGACTTCTGCTCTCACATTACAGCAGCAGCAAATCCTGTTGCATGAAGCCAAAATCTATCTGTCTGAACATGCACTATATCAAACTCTTCTCTGCATAAACTGTTCCAGACTTGACCAAGAAACAAAGCTGTTTACTAACAGCAGAACTAGAAAACTTCTTTAGTATTGTGGGTTTTTTCCTCSCAGTTTTTTCAGTTTTCATATTGAACTGCTGAAGTTTTAATCTGCTAGCCAACAGTGTTTCTAGCTTTCAATGTGTTTCACTTCAAGACATTTCCCTTTGCCCGACTGMCTGGAATATCTCTGAAATACCTCTGTGTACAGAGTGTGCTCTGCCTTCTTTCTGACRGAAAGAAAGGTTTTCCTTGACTTGGTATGAGGTTAGAAGGACAAGTAGTGGCACCCTCAATTTCACCAAATAAGTAGAGGATATTATACTGCAAAAGGTCAATGGTAACAGTTTTGGTTTTTTTTTCTTAGCATTCATACCAATGCGTTTGTACAAAGGGATTGAATGCTGCTTCTGTTTATGCTGATGTAAATCCAGAAGACTAATGTTCTTCTGCAGAACTGTGTATTTTATTAATCCAAGTGTCATAACTAGAATTATATATATAAGTTTGATCATTGTATCCTTCTGCAGTTCTCACTTGCTGTGATTACAGCATCTCTTAGACATTTTAATTTCTTTTCAATRTGTTTTAGATGTTAAACTTTCTGACACAAGGACTGCCAGTGTAAGCACAGCAGGAGGTGTCACGAACCCCTATGTTAGGGAACCCTTTATGTACTACTTCGATAGTAGAGGGTGGGAAGCAAGGTTTGGAAASCACTTCCAGGTTTTCCCATGATATTTAGTTGGTTTTTACTTTTAAGATCTCTTCTGAGCTTTCCCTCCGCCTTCGTTTTGGCTGAACCAAACTGTTTTCTTTTTAGATTTGTGTCAGTCACAGGCTGCATYTCCCAGATGAAGTAAGTTAGCACATCTAAAGACTGAGAAAAATGTTTTTACAGCGAGCATTGACATGGTGAGGTGGGGTTTTGCAAACCTGTTGCTCACTTTAAGTGACGATTTGTTATTGGACACTGTGTACTTGTGACAAGGTCACACTGACCAATTCGCTTGTGAAGGTTTGCACAACCTTTAGCAATAGGAAACCTGACAAACTTAAAAACTTCGTGTAGTGAGGGCAGCTCGCTTCCACAGCTGGCCTTTTAAAAAGATGAAGGAAGGTCAGTTCGGATTGAGAGGAACAAGACTCATGCAAACCCCGGGTACAGCAGGAATGTTTGGTTCCTTTGGAGCTGTGTGGCTCGTTCTGATTGAGAGCTGCCCTCCTGCGTGTTTCCAKCCCGAGTGCAGCAGCGGTGCTACAGTGAGGAATGAGGAGCTGGATTACAGCTGGAAATGCAGAGCGGTCCGGTCACTCTCGTGGCTGTCCCCAGGGCCAGCAGAGGTGGAAATGGGAAGCGAGGGCCCAGTAGAGTGAGGGTGAAGGTGGACACCAGCACACGAGTGCCTGTGCAAGTGTGTGCTCTACATGAGCGAGCTGTGCCGGGCGCTGCGGCTGAGGGAGTGAGGGATGCGCACCCTCAGGAGGTATTTTGTGTGGCCTGGGGGCCTCCTCACCCTGTGCTCCACACATCCTGCTGCTCTCCTGGACAGCCCCGCTGCTCCATGTCAGTGCGACGCGGGGTGCGGGGCTGTGAGGGAGGAGCCCTCCGCACACCTCAGCGCGGGGGCCGGGCCGGGCAGCAGGGCCCGTGTGCATGTCTCTGTGTGTGTATGTATGTATTTATGTATGTATGTGTGTGACTGTCTGTCACTCTCGATCTCTCTCTCCCCACCCCGCGTTCCCCTCACTCCGCCCGGCCCCTCAGCGCTTTTCCCCCCTCCCGCCGCTGCCCTCAGGGAGCTCCGGCCCCGCCCCTCGCGAGACCCCGCCCCGCGCGCCGCCGGCGGGCGATAAAGGTCTCGCGGCGGAGCTCTGACGTCACGGGGAGTTAATTTTAAACCCGGACAAGATGGCGGCGAGGGACGCGGCGCGGCGCGCGGGCCCGGCCCGCCACCGGCCCGCCCCGGCAGGTAACGCAGCCCAGAGGCGGCGGCGGCGGCACCGGGAGCGGCGGCGGGGCTGTGCCCGTGGGGCCCGCCCGAAACGCGGGGCTGGGCGGCCCGGCGGCGCCGCGCGGCTCCGGGGGAGAGGCCCCCCGTGTCTCCCCCCTCCTCAAAATGGCGTGGGCGGCCGCCCGCCCCCGAGGGGCGGCGGGGAAGCCGCGGCGGCGGCCCCTCAGCCCGGCCCGCTGACGCTCCCCGGCGGGGTCACCCCTCTTCCCYCGCTCTGCGGCCGGGGCCTCCCCCGCTGCGGTCGGCGGCCCGTGCCGGAGCGGGGGCGGCTCGGGGGCCACTGTCGGTGACCTTATTCCCCGCTGCGGTGCGACCGGGCCTCACCGTGTGTGCCTCACCCCCGCAGGGGCACAGGGGCCGTGGGGCGCTAACGTTGCACGGTGCCGGGACCGGAGCCAGGGAGCCCGGAGGGCGCYGACTTTCCCGGGGCCGCGTACGTTTGCGGAGGGAGCAGCCCCGGACAGCTCGGGGAAGGAGGTGACCGATCCGTGTGTGCCCGTCCCCCACATGGAGCTGGTGCCCCCCGCTGTCAGCGCTGCTCTTGCCTGTAATCTATCCCCTGGTGGGGATGGGACATGGCTTTGGCTGGCTGTTTAGCCTCGGGTGTGCTGGAGTCTGCGCAGTGTGTTTTTCAAAGTGTGGTTATTTCTCAAGAACGGTTTAAAAAGCTGAGAGCTCGTAGCGGTCTCTCTGCCGTACGCTTGGCGAGGGGGCACCTGGGACTTGTGAGGGTTGCACTGACTCSAACGCTGAGTTGGATCATGTGAGGTTTTTAGCACTGCACTGGAACACCGAACTATTTTAACGTCTTTGTTGTGTAACTCTCACTTAATTTGGAAGCAGAACGGTTGGACTGGGCACAATTAGGCAAAACCTAGCAGATGCCATGTGCCACGGTTGGTTTCAGTTGCTTGATTTGCAAGCCAACTGGAGATGGGGAAATCTAACTGCTCTATATACTGGGCAGTATGAAGTGACAGCTTACCTGGCTTAGTTTACAGGGAGGAAAAGGCAGTGCTTCCGAGCATCAGGAAAAGTTTGATTGTGTTTGGCAGCATTGCAATTTGAATAATTTAAAAGAGCCCAGAGATTGAAATTGAGGATATGATACTGCTTTACTGATTTCTCTCCCTCTCATCACTTCTCAGTTTTTTTTGATGGTTCTCTGCGTTTTTGCCACTGTGTCATTTAATAATCTCAATGCATTAGATTGTTGCAGTTTTCTCAAGGTCATAAAAGTGCCAACACACCTGTAATAAATAGCCTTTAGCTGTCTCGTCATTAGCAGTGGAAACATGCACATGTCACTCTTAGTTGCCTATGAACTTTAGTCATGGAACAACTTATGTGATAGGGTCTGCATGTAGAGCTGTGGATGATCTGTGCCTGCTTGCAGAAGGACTTTCTGTACAGTGAAATGAAGCAAAGTGACAGGCTGGAGTAGTCACAAGAGCAGCAGTGTAACAGGAGAGGTCTATAACTCCTCCTGTACCATTACTAAGTGTTGCTTAACAGCTGTTAACGTTCTTGCTTACCCTAAGATCAATAATCTCAATAATCGTGTTACAGCACCTCCTCAAATGATAGCAGTAGCTCTTTGTTTTTTCAGCTGGAATTTTGAAAGCAAGGAGYGGAGAACTTAAAAGCATTTCTGAAATAGTCCTGGCACAGAACAGTTTTACTTGAATTGTTGTAAAAGTGTTGTTTTAAACATGACAGTTGGTCCTGGTTTAGGAGGCCTGGCAGCTCTTGTTTGYGTTGGATGGACAGGAATGCTTGAGCCATGTCTTGCAGGAGTCCTGACACTTCTTAGGTGCCTTGTGCCAGCTGCAGTCCCTGTGGTTTGGTTAAATATCAGTGATTAATATTTGCTTACTGACTGTACTAATAACGTAGCACTTAGTGAAGTGAGGTGCTGTGATACATGAGGGGTGGTTTTCCTGTCATAATAATAATATGGACACTACCTCATGCTGGGCAGCCTGGATACAAGCAGGTCTGTTGGAGGGGAAAAGGGTTGGGCATTTTCCTCCAGTGTAGTAGAAAAACACTTATCTCCTGGTGCCAGTGTCATRTCCTCCCCAGCTTGGAGTTTACCCAACTTCCAAAGCAGATGTAATAAGCAGATGGAAATGTGGRTATAAATTCCGTGTCCTTGTTGGTTTGGTAGTGAGCCACAGTGGTGTTGGTCTCCAGCTCCAGCACGATCACAGGCTTCACTTYAGCACCATAATAAAAGTAGTTTTAACTTTGTGCCTGTTGTTAGTAGGCTGTTGTACATCTTATCACAGTCCATGGAAGTTTCAAGGACATTCATAAGGGAAACTGCCAAATTTCACTCAAAAGATACTKTACATAAGTTAGGTTTGAAGTTGCTTTTGTTCTTTTATTGTGGTTATGAACAGACCCCATCCCTGGGATGATTTTTGATATTCATGGCAGCCTTTGGATGGAAAGTTTTAAACTTTAAAATCAGGCTGAAATGTGGCCTTGTTTGTGAATTTATTTTTTTCTGCTTTTGCTGCATGCTGTGCTTACAATGTGATCTGAGCACCAGTTTGAGTGCTTTTTCCCAGCTTCTTGCTAAATGCTGCATTTGCTTCTTAAACTKACTATACCAGTTATTAGTATTTTAGATTTTGTCTTTAACCTCAACTATCTAAGTGAGCAAAGCATAAAAAGTACTTTCTAAGTTTCTGTCTAGGCAAATGTGCTGTATTTGTCATTGGTTAACAACTGAAAAATTTCAGAAATACTTATATATGGTGGTTCTTTAGACTATGCTTGCCAGAAAATGACATTTTCAGCAACCCGAACTTCCTAAGATGTTCTGGAGGAAAGACAGAGGTAGCTTTCCTTGTTCTTGGAAGGTTATTCTTGATATGATACAAAGAATTATTGTATCATCCTGTAGCTGATTTTAAGGTCATGATGCTGTGTAGGGAGTTGATTCACATGAATACATTTTTGGGCCTGGGATTTTTGTTTGAAAGACCAGAGCAAGCAWATGAGCAAGTTTTAGATATATGTGAAAACATTGCTCAGATTGATGTCTGCTGTTTCAGCTAGCTGCAAAGAAATGATAGGAAGCTGATAAGAAATAAGTTAYGTCTTTTAGGATAAGGATTATAATCAAGGCATTTCTAGGAGCAAATTAATACACAATGGGAACTTGTGTTCTGAGAGCATTGGTAACTAAGTTGCCTGACCTTTAGCTTCTGTTTATTTCTGAAWTAATATATTTCGTGTAGTGTTTTTCCAGGAGAGCAAGATTTGATGTGCTTGCCAAGCTTTTTGAAACACTTTAAATATAAAAGCTGGAAGAACCTCTGAAGTTTCTTCCTTCAACTACCCAAGATGGAGGAAGGCATTTAAACTCAGAATTTGAACCACTGCCCACCTAAACCTGGAAGTAAATCTGAGGGGTTTAAATTTGTATCTTTCCCCCCACAATACTAGTTCTAATTTGACTGAGTGTATYTCCTAAAACTTGAAGGTAACACCCTTTGTTTTCTGTTGGTGTACAAATGAGGTCCTGGGAGATGTTCTAGGGTGTAAGTTATTGCTRCCTGTTGGTGTTTAACTGGAGCTCTTGCTCTGCAGCAAAGCAAGGAGCTCACTGTCTCCCTTTGTGTTTGGGAGGAAGCCCACATCCCTGTTCTGGTGCCATAATTGTCTCCCCAGGATGTGTAAGCCTGTGAACAACCTYCTAAAGTTATCTGTTCAGTTTGTCTGGAATCTTGTCACTGAGAATTGTGGCTGCTCCAGGGGGACTTTACTCCTTGAAGTAACRAGACGGGTTTACATCTTATTTTAGTGTGAGTAGTAGATCCTTGTGCTAAGTGTGATCTTTGAGGTGAAATAACCATTAACTAAACAGGAAAACAAAAAGCTATGCTAATTTTATTATGGTTAGTAGCTAGCTTCTCTTTAAAGTTGGAAAAACTGGAAGTAGAATGTTTGCCACCAAAGATGGCATTACTGAGCATCTGACAGTCCAGATGAAGTTATCTGAGTAAATGCATGTAAGCTGGATATTGGAATTCCTGTTTCATGCCCACTTGATGAAACTTAGGAGCAGGACTAATAGGATATCAAGTGTAAGGTGAAAAARAAGTCCATTTGGACCTTTGCAGAAATAATTTATCAAAACCAGCTTCTTTTAAAAGAGTGGTCCTGCTCTTGTCTGTCATGGAGGAATAGGTAGGAGAACTGGCAAAACTCTTAAGACTGCATAAAGTGTCTTTTGGGAAAGGACTTTCTGTTCACAACATGGTTACTTGGCCTTTATTTACACCCTATATTGAGCAATATTCTGATATGCTTTACTAGGAGGGGAGATGTCTCGTGGTATTTTTTTTCCCTTGATCTAAATGTATTTTCAGCTTTATTTTCAGTGCAGGTGATGAGCAAATGATGATTGCATTTTCAGCCCCATGTATTCATGATTTTTGCATGGCACGGTGGGGTTTGCTACTACAGGTCATGGTAGGTTTCTCTTAAAGGACTGGAATAAGAGCCAAAGTGTTGAAGACTTAAACTGATAAGATGWTGTACAGATTATAAACGTGGAACACAGTATGCAATTTCCAGTGAATTGATATTTGAGAGTAGAACATAATTTGCTCTTACGCAGTTGTTGCTCCAGTGACATCAGAAASAGGTTCCAGTCTGTAGTTAGAGTCAAATTATAATGCATTTATTTTCCYGCCATCACCTCAGAGATAAGCATGTTGAATTTACAAGCTCTTATTGGTCTCAGTAAAATATTTGGAATGTCTTTTTGAGCAATGTATTGAATAATGGTTCCAGGATAACACAGTGATTTTTTTTTTTTTTTTACTTGGATTGAAAATTACGGAAGCTTGTTGGAGAGCATGTCAGCTGCTTGTACTGACGTGTTAGGACTGCTTTCCTTATGTTTGCATACTTGGAAAAGTTGTTCTCACCTCTTATCTTCTTCAGCAGGATGGTACTGCTGAGTGGAAGAATAAGTGYAGTTATTTTAGTTGTCTCTTTAAACCCAATTCTGTAATCCTACTTCCTGCAAACTTGCTGCCTTATTCCTCTCTCCTCCTTGATCTCTTCTGCAAGAAAGAAAGGGTCTTCTGGCTTTTACTTGTAGGTGTTCATTTACCTTGGTCTGTGTGGTGTGATCTACTTGGGAACTGTAAACTTTTGGGAAATAAAAAGTCCACTCTGAAAATCCTTTGCCTAATATGGAAATCTTCACAGCCCTGATTTCAGGGGAGGAACAGTCACTTGAAGTATGTGAACTCCTAGGCATGGAGACAGACGCTTGGCCTCCTTTAATGTATTGCTTAGACATAAAATAATAGTGAAAATGACTGCTGTAGAAAATGAGGTTAAGATTCTTGGTATAATCAAATCACTTCCTTGAAGCAARAAGTCATCTTGTTTTTAAGGGAATTAAGTTTCTTAAATACTTTGTAATCCTGAACTGAGGAACTGGTTTTGTTAAGGTTTTAAACATTGCCTTGAAGCTGCCCTCAAAGCAGTTAACACTTATCTTTCAGGGAGCAAAGTCTTAAGCTTGTCATTAGGATAGGAAGGGAATGCAGTTCAAAATTCTTTAAAGGAAATCTTTCCAACTGCTGATATGTCAGRCTTGTTAGCAAATAAATTGTTTGGAAAAGTGCAGTAAGTAATGATTTTGAGGGTTAGAACACAGAAATAGAGTATTTTCTAAAGCTAATAGTACTATAGAGATAAAGCGGTGCTGAAGATTTACATGTTATGTGCTGAGATTTAAAAGGCAAAAAAACTTTCAAAATAAAATAGTGCATTAAGAAATGCAAATTCTGCTTTTAAACTTAATTTTTTTCAATAGAAAAATGAGAACACTATCTACTGTGAGCATTTAGATAGCAAATGTGATTAAATAGTTGTAGAATCTTCGATGCTGTGAGAAGTCCTGCTTGTTTGAGAAGACCTTTGAAATGCGATTTAGTGCTTTTGAAGAGGTTGGAATTTGGCTTGGGAAAGACTGAATATTGTTTTTAGAGTCTTGGTCTAAGTGCTTTGACTTGCAGACRTATTGCTGTGTCATTAATCAAATATCAGACTGATCTGTTCTTTAGTCTAATCTGTTGTTGACTTATTTCTGTGGTGCATTAGGACTAGATTAAGCTTTTGTGAGCTTTGAAGAGGAGCACACTGCTGTCTTTGTCAGTTCTTCTAATCCTAGTCTTTTCCTCCCAAGTGTTTACTCTTTCAACTATAAGGGAAGATTTCATGGATCCATCAGATGAGGACATTAAATATGATCTACAGAGACTGCACTGATGGAGGGGAATGCTAAARCATACAGTCTTTGTAGGGGTGTATTTTCCTCTTCTCCACCCAAGTGAAAGATGTCTATTAAACCATTGTGGTCTCAAGATGTGGTAGTCCTGCAGAGAAGCATTTAGCTTGGCCAGACGTATTTAGACAAGTTTGAGAACTTGATGCACAGAGAAGTAGTAAACAGTCCCCTTCTGTGTTTGTTCTGGTCAGGATAATAAGTGTGGCTTGCCTTACCCTGAGATTGCTTCTTTCCTTTCAATTCTATACCTCTAGGCTTGACTGGCCAGCAGCCATCAGTGCACACATGACAATGGCATTTCCTGTCCCAGAAAAATGCTTTTAAAAATCAAAAATGCTCCTGTTGTTGAGACTTGTTTTGTAGTAGTGGCTGATGTTTCTGTGGTAACAGGGGTTGTGAATGTTGTTCATAATGCTTAGGTAAATGGGTAGGTCCTGAGCCCACTGAACACAGGAAGGTGTTGCTTGTATGGAACTGAGCTACTGAAATGTAATTGTGTTAAAATGTCCTTGGGACAATTTAACTACAGGCTTTGAAATCAACATTTTTCTAATCTACTCTGTRGTAGACACAGTTTAGCAGTTACAGTATTTTCAGTAGGTGTGTTCAAGGGAATACTTCTCTAGTGCAGGAAGGACTGTGCCAAGCTCAAGGTCTTCCCACCAGTTACACATCCCGGCCTGTAATACTGACAAACTGAAACCTCCATTTGTAAGGAAAGGAAACCTTGTTCTTAAGTGAAGGTTAACAAATGTGGTGGTTACCCCAGCCTAAATCTGGACTTTCAGATAGACACAAATCTTTGGCAACACACAGTCAGATCCAGTTACAGCCCAGTTGTCTACCCATCTTTGCAGTGTTATCACATATCACTAAGTCAGTTCCCACATGAACACGCTTCTTAACTGTGCTTGTGAGTTTTTGGAGTCTGGAGAAATACTCCAGCTTAACTCTGTCGTAGTCACAGAGCTGAACTTTCCTTTTGGCACCAGTGCCCAGTGAAGCAGTTTGTGCCTCCCCCTCAGTGGTGCTGGTGCAGCTGTTTCAGAGGCTGTAGAATGCACAGAGCATCATTTGGTGTTCAATATTAGTTAGTTCTGGACCTGGGACAGCAGTGCCAGCACAGAGGGCAGCAACCCTGGACTGTTCAACAGTACAGCTGAACTGTGCCCTGCAAAGGAACTCTGCTGTCTTCAGTTCTAGTGCTTATTGGATTCCTATTTGAGGTGATACAGTTTGTAAGGAAGCTGCTTGTATTGGATTGCTTTTTCTGCTGGTTTGGCTTCTTGAGCTGGCTTGACTCTAAGCAGCATTGGATATGTGGCAAAATTAGCAGGAAAGGCAGTGTGGTGCTGCATGGTGCTGGAAATGGGAAGGAGTGGGAGAGCCCCTGTGAGTGGGTGGTTAAGATTCAGCTGTGCTATTCAAACAGGCTTGAAGAGGCAAYGGGGAGAGAGGAGGAGGCAGTTACTGGCACTGTCCTGTTGGCAGAATTAATGTACTTTGAGCTGTTGCCTTAACAAGGGATTTATGTGTAGCAGCAGCAGTGATGCCTGGCAGAGACTCAGGAGTTGTGGCAGTAGGTGTGGGCCTGTGAAGTGTATGGACTTAGGTACKGTAGAAATTATTATGGGTTAATTGCAGGAAAGGGATATGGCAGCCCAGGCCTGTTTCTCTACGTGCTTAGCAGCACAGACTCTGATAAAAACAATTTTTGTTGTCTCTGTGTGAGAAAAATCCCTTCCTCTGGYGGAGATAAAGTGAACACATACAAAATGTGATTTTTAAATTTTTTTTTGTTTCAAGTCTCTTTAACTGTACCTTGTGTGGACCCTTTTTCCTGTTTTGATTCACATTGTTGATCTGGGTGTTAACTGTGTTGGCACATGTTATGTTTSCCTGTAACACTTCCCTTTCATCTGGTGGGTGTCAGTGACCCTATCGGGTTAAGAACAGTTAAGAAGGGACAAGAAGAAACTGAAATACTCCATGGAGCTGTCTGAAGGTAGTTACTGTATCAGTTTTGCAAACTGTGTGAGCTAAAGAAGACAGTTTTTGAAAGAAACCTACACGCTCTGTACTGGCCTTTATTGTTTGAAGTGAAATGTAGAATTCTGGAGTTCAGTGCTGGAAAATCTGGCTGGCAGGCTCTTTTAGCTGCAGGAACTGTAAGAGAGATGGGAAGCTGAGTGTGAACTGAGATTGGGCTAGAAGATCACTTTTTGTTGGAGGCTTCATCGTATTGTTAAGGTTGGAAAAGACCTCTAAGATCAGAGTCCAAGCGTCAGCTGGTACTGCCATGTTCACTATCGGCCTGTCCCCAAGTGCCACGTCCACTTGTTCTTTGAACRCTTCCAGGTATGGTGTTCCCACCACTTCCTGGGTCAGCCTGTTCCAATGCTTGATCACCCTTTCCATGAAGAAATGTTTCTTRATATCCAACCTAAACCTTCCCTGGCACCTTTTAAGGCCATTTTTTCTCATCTTGTCACCTAGGATAAGAGACCACCCCCCACTTCTGACACTACAGTGTCATTTCAAGGAGTTGTAGAGAGTGACAAGGTCACCCTGAGCCTCCTTTTCTCCAGGCTAAACTTCCCCAGTCCCTCAGCTGTCCCTCAGAAGAGTTGTGCTCCAGACCCTTCACSAGCACCTCAGAGTATTTCTTACAATGAGGGGCCCAAAACTGAACCAGTATTTGAGGTGTGACCTCACCAGTGCTGTGTGTAGGAGGTTGATCACCACCCTAGTCCTGCTGGCCATGCTATTGCTGCCTTTCAGCTTGCTTAAAGCAAAAAAGAAAAGTTAAARCCTCTTTGGCTTATTGTGTTTCCTTAAGCATATTGGTGTCCCTGATTGACAGCTTGTTTATCCTGGAAATGAGTATGAAACCTGACCCTTTGGCATACCTTCCTGTACAGCCAAAGGAAGCACTTGCTTTGCTTTCTGCTGAACTCAGTGGTCATGGTACAGATGCACCTCGGTGACTAAACCACCTCTGACTGGCAGTTTAAAGACCAAACATGGGGTAATTGCAGCTGGCATCTCTCACCTTATTCTTTTCTCCCGATTCTTCTCRCTCAAAATAGTGATTTAGGTTAGCTGATCATGGTTTAAATTACTGGTTGCTGACAGGAGGATACATACAAGGTACATAAAACATAATTACGGCCTAAACCAATTAGCAAATACTGACTTCTTGAGTGAGCAGCAACCTTAAATAAAATCACTCTGATATACAAGCAGAAGTCTGCCTGGTTTAAATGTATGTAGCCTGCAAGAATCCAGTTAGCTGTCACTTAATTTCCAGAGTTCTTGGTGAACTAGGGCATTCTCAGATCTAGAATATTCTCATTCCCATCCTCAAGGATCTGTGTGATGGGTAAGAAAGGGGAGAAAAGGTGAAGGAGAGGCCTTTAAGTGCTTTCATCTGCCCTTAGTGTTTTAATACAGCTTTCTTTGAGGGGGCTGGAAAAGTACTGGTGRATTGTACTGTGGGTAGAGATCCTGTTAGGTCCTTCAGTGAGTGTGCTATTAATAGCTGTGAGTTTTGGGCAGAGGGGAAGAAGGATGAGAAGCATGCTTTGCCACTATCCCTACCCTGCGTGATTTTTCTTGTAGCTATGGAGAAGCATCTTTCTTACCAAGTTCATGATGTGCTTTGTGGAAAGCAGTCCCTTTATATAATTTTTTTAACTTACTGGATTTGTCCTGCTTCTGTCTTAAGCTCTGCTTATTGGCATTCTCTTACTTATATTTCTTGAGAAGGGCTGAATTTGAAGGTTGACTTTTTCTGCTGCATCTTCGCATTATATGAAATTTCCCTCTCACGTTTTGTCCTCATAAATGGAGAACACAAAATGCCATCTTATCAGTATTTTGTGTAGGGGAGAGCTGTCTGCTCCTGYATGCATACAAACCATTCAGCAGAGAAGCAATTTAAAGCACTTAGGAGTAGACAAGCCCATTGTTTGATTAGTTGTGGTGCTTCAGAGGTATCTAGGTCATCAGAATTTCTTCTTTTTCCCCTTCCTTGCCAGAATTGTAGCTTCTCTTTCTTCAGCTTAGGGTTTATGTAATTGTTCTAGATGTGTYCCTTTAATATCCCATTGCCCTCAAGGAACAGAGAGAGTTAAATATGTCTTCCCCTTACCCTGCCCCTACTCCTCTRTCAGTCTTATTGGATGTCCAAACAAGTCTTTGGAACTTAGCTCATCAGTCCTATTTATAGCTGAAATATTCAAAACATTTAATTATTTTTGGCCTTAAAATGAGCTACTTGGCACTACTTACTAGTCAGCAATAAGAAAGCAGCGATGCATTAAGGTCTGTGGCACACCCATAGCTTTTATGTGAGTTTAGTGCATGGAGTAGGACTGCTGGAAAAAGGGAAGGACAATTTTGTGACTTAAATCTAGTAATTTTTTTTTTTCCAGAAGATGTGTCCAAATAAGGTTTGAAGGTTAATATATTTTCTTTTCGTGCTTTGGAACTTCACACATGCCTACACTTTCCTTCGTTCACTACACCAAAACAAGAAACATTTAAGCAGTTTGTCTCCTTTCTCTCCAAGGAAAATTTCCTACGTGAAGCACTGAGAGAATGCCTCACATATAAATGCAGTGCAGCAGTTTCCTCATGATAAATTATTTTAAGCTTTTGATTCAAGCCGTGAACTCCCTCAGGGTGTGGAGGTTGAACAAGATTGCAAGTGAGATGGCTTGAGCTTAGTGTAGCTCACTTCAGTTTGCTTTTCATCGCTGAGGTGATGGTGGGGGAGCCTATTAAGCATCTTTATTGAAATGTGAGCAGGGGACTTGAACTGCTATTGTATGGAGGCAAATGTGTGGTTCTGTAGAGCATCAGGAAAAAGAGTTCAGGGATGCTGAAAGCTGAAGTGTCCAGGGATACTGGAAGTCTTGATTTGAAGTTGGACTTCTAKCAAAGTGCAGGTTTCTGTGCAAACMATATTASGACTACCAGCTAGGAGATGTACAGCTTTATGCTGCTGAAACTCCTTGTGATAGAGCAAATGGAAGCTCTGTTGAGGGACAGCTACACTAATGAAAGTGACTTAAAACAAAAAGCAAATGTGCTTTACATTTATTTTAATGTTGTGCTACATTTGTGGGCAGTTGTTTGTGTTCAACTCACTGTCCATAGAAGCAGTTASTAATTATGATTCAGTGCTTGCTGATCAAAACCCTGTATCTAAAACCAGCTGAGTTTGGCAATTAGTATGTGCTTTTTTTCTTAAATGAAAGAATGTGGATAATGTGTTTAAAGMGTTCAAGCTGTACTTAGGTTGAAACTTAAAGGTAACTATGTTAGTACTTTCTTTCAATTAATGTGCTTAAAGGGAAGAACTTGAATTTAAAGCAGGCTCTCTCATTTTCATAGCATGCAGGTGTCTTGAGTGTTTTCTCTCTTGTGTTCTTACACTGCGGGACAAGTAGGTCATCAGCTGCTGGCTGTGTACTTAGGGGAAGCAGGAATTAGCTTTTCATTTTACCTCATGCTTTAAGAAATGGGTTATTTAGTTGGGTTTGTTCAGTTGAAATACTGTCTGCATACACAAGAAGCTACTGTTCTCAAAATCTGGCTTAGTATTTCAACAAATGGTGCTTGTTCTGGGTACTTAGCTGGTGAGAATAAATAGCAATTCTGCTGTAGTTGTTACTGAGTGGAGTGAGGAGTTTATAGRGAAACTGAGTGGTAGTATCTTCTCTTGGCTATATTTGCTCTCATTCAAATCTGTCTGCTCCTGTGTCTTGCTGCAGAGTGTTGCTTCTCTTGTGTCTCCCAGCCTGTTTGACGTGGTTTAGGGAGTGATTGTCAGTCAGAACCGTKCATTAGCCACAAGTTCTAATGGAATAATTCAGGTTGGAAGAAGCCAAAATGATGTAGGGCGTGATTGAACAGCCCTGGTGAGCACTGTAATAGGTGTGAATGGATAGCAGTTCAGGGGCAAGTCCAGTTGATGGTATTTTTGCATCATCTCCAGACAGAGCAGCAGATATGACCTTAGTCTGGAGTCTGTTAGTTSAGTACTGCAGAAGCTTCAAAGGTCAAATGAACATTTTGGAAAAAGAAAAATACAGCTATGACTTTCTGGGCCTGCAGCACTGTGCTRCAAGTTCTAGTGCCATATGGTTTGACAGATGAGACCTCTTCTGTACATACAAAAAGCCTGAGGTGCAGATCTTCTGTGCATGTGGGAGTTTCCAGCAGCACAGATATCAACCCCAGGAGTGAGGCGGATCAATCTACCAGCCTGTCTTTAATTCTGTGGCAGGAGACAGTTTGGCCTCACTGTTGTCCATGCAGAATGTGAAACGTGTCTCTGAAACAACCACTCCCTGTGTGAATGTATTGGCCTGGATGTGCTGGGTTGGTAACTCCATTACTGGGATAGAACTGAGCTTATCAAAGTGTTAAAATGCACAATAAAAAGCAAACAAAATCCCCAAACCAACAAAAGTCTGTTGTTTTGGATGCCTCTGTAGCAGTAYTGAAATATATTGTCATGGAGACCTATAGAGGGATGCTGCCATGAGCTTTGCAAGTCCAAAGTACTGACCAGTTGGCAAGGAAGACTTCAGTGTAGAAGTGGTCATTTTGTGAATGTCCCCTCTTCTGTAGTCCTCATCCCTTTTWTACTTGATTTGCTGGGACTGGGCTATTGCAAGAACTTAGAGAAATCTGTGGGCTTTAGGGCAAATCAGCTTAAATTCTGAGTTTTAAGTAGTACAGTGTGACCATGCTGGGGCAGGCAAGGAATGGGGAACAACTAAAGGACAGGGCTTTGAGTTCTGCATTGCATAAACTTTTGGCCTGATTTGACCTGACAGTGCTGTCAGCATGTTCATTTTATTAACTACCTTGAGAACTTTTGTAGAAAACTGAATTGTGAAGTGGGGTACTTCTTGTCCTGACCTTTGTTTCCAGAGGCTGTACTGAAAGTAATTCTTGGAAGTGGAATGTGATCTTCCTGCCCATGATACTGAAGCCTTCTAGAAAGGCTTCCTAAGTACTCTAGTGCTKCCTGAGACAGCGACTAGCCAGAGTGACAGGGTGAGCAGCCAGAAGGCAAGATAAAGGATCAAAAAAGGGTGTGGTATCTGCCTAGGACACCTGACAGGTTGGCATATGCTGATTATGCTGCTGGGACAAGCAGTAGCRTTCTGTAGTTACCATGCTCCCTTGATCTGTGCAATGTCTGTCCTGGTAATTGCTAACTAGTTCCAAATCTTGGAAGGAGGGATGTTCTCTGCCACTTGAGCACGAAGTTATCAAACCAGCTCTTCTGGATGGATCAAGTTGCTTACACAGATGTCAGCACTGTGGTTCTCCACCCTCTGAAGTGCATGATTGATGGCCATGATGGTCTTTTCTGTAGGTAGGTGGGGAACTTTTGGATATATTAGGTTGGCTGGTCAAAAAAAACCCAAAAAACAAACCAACAAATCAATTTGACCTAAACCAAGCAAACAAACCCAGCTTGATGCTCAGGATTTCACTTCCCAATTTCTGCTGGTAAATGAAATCTGATAGGAGTTGAGTGGGGTCTAGGATGAATCTTCTGTCCTGTTCCCTGTGAGCTAATGAACTTCCAATAGTGCAGAATGCTGTTAACAAGATGTGAACTTTTAATGGGCGTATTGTGTGTAAGCTCTTGATAGTACTATCTCCTTATGATAGGGAGAATCTGCTTGTTTATAAATAACTAACGATAAAGGACCATTGCACTTACTTGTTCAGAAATCTCCTTGGCCTGAGGAGGCTTTGCATGGCTGTGCTCTGCTACAGCTTGAGGTCTTTGAGGTCTGACARGTTTTGATGACTTCCAGCTAGGAGAGGATGGTTAATGTCAGGCTCCAAGTGAATGAAGAGAAGTTTCAGGCATGGCTTCAAACCATTTTTCAGTCTGGCCTAATTTATAAGTGCAATATGTTACTGCAGCTGAAGTGTGTGTTTAAMTAAAATAATATAGGGCTGTTCTAAGTAACYRAATTAACAGGGACACACCTTGAAGCAGTGATTTTGAAACATTGTGTGAATATGTTTGCTAAAACACAAGCACCTCTTCTTGGAGCTATCTGACTAATGCTTTTATCGATAGAATTATTCCCTTTATGTTTCTAGGTTGTGATGCTGGAGGKTTTCTTTCTGCCTGTCAAAATCTCCATCCCTTTGTACTGGGCTATCCTCTCAAGTTTTCTGGCCTACAGAGGATCCTGCCTATAAGGGGCAAAGCCTGTTTAGAAACTTTCAAAAAAGAGGGCTTGTTAATTACCTGGAAATGCAAAAGCTTTAGGCTGAAGGTGAGAGACCTTCCTCTGAAGTGGTGAGCAATATTGTGTCAATGTAGTTTCTATAGCTCGGTGTCCTGTTGACAGATTTTCTTGTAAAAGTTATTCCTCCAGTTGTCAGGCCTGCTGGTATAACCAATTTTTTGGCCTGCTTTGTTAATCACTTGGAGTTAGRGTGATGCTGAGGACTGTTTTGTACATCCACTTGGATAATGTTGGAGTTTAGTTCCAGCTGCTTAGGATTTAATCATTCAAGTATACTTCCTGTTCTAACCAAGTACTATGCCATCTTGATATATTCAAACCAAATTTTTTAAAGTTTTAGTGCTGTTGGCCTTTGGGATAGCACAAGATTTAAAGTTTGGATATGGAAATRCCCTCTGTCATTTTGCAGTTAAAGTATTGTCAGAGCTGGGTAAGGAGACGATTGCTGGAGAAACTTCAGGGTCACYATGTCACCAGTTTTTCAAATTCACRGTGATAACTGCAATGTCTCATTCCATTCTTAAAGCAGAGTGTGTTGGAGCCCTGTTCATAGGTCTTCTGCTGAGAATGGTATCTCACATGCAAAGTTTGGCAGGARTGACTTGGCAGGTCCTGTGAGCATTGGCAGGTTCTCTGCCATGAGTGAATGAAACTGTTCCATGTGTTCCATGGTGCCTCATGGATGCATCCCGCAAGAGAACACTTCTTGTGGGCTGTTTCCACAGGAAATGTCTCTGAGAGCAACACATCAAGGGACTGGGGGTGGCTGCTGCCTTGTCCTGGAACAAGGACTGTGACTAGGAGGACAGTGTACTGAAAATCATGTGTTAATCCCTGATAAGTAACTGGTAGGAAGGTGCTTTGATCAGGTTTGTGCACATGGGGTTCCAATAGAATATGGCAAACTGTRAATTCGGAGTGGGAGGCAATTCTAGAAGCACAAAGCAGCTTTCCAGATGCTTGCTGGGAAAAGTGGAATCAGGAATGGTGGAATTGATTTCTGCTGTGGGACAAACCTCACTGTTTGCCAGGAAAAGGGGAATCAGGAATGGCAGAGTTGATTTCTGCTGTGTGACAAGCTTCAGTGTTGTGGTACCTGAGCAAGAGAGGAGACTCCATCTTGGTTGGGTTATTTTGGTTTGTCTTAAGCCTCTAACCCAAGTAACTCCTGAATTCTAGAAGTCAGGAAAATAAAGTATTGGTGCTATTATAGTGTCTGTCTGAAGGGCTGTTTTACCTTGTCATTCATGAGTAACTCTAATTTGAGTTGGTTTTTTTTTTCAGCTGTTTGATCCTTAAAGGGTATTGATTCTTAAATTGTGTAAAAAATAGTCTCTTAACTATTTTTAAAGAGTTGATATTTACTAATTCTTGCCTAATAGTGCTTTGTAGGAAGAATATGAAGCCAGAAACTACGTCAGTATATTTTTGGTTTTCTGATCCCAGAAGCATACACGTGCTCAGGAGTTTGTTCTCTTGTGAACAGTGAATACRTGCTCCAAAATCTGTGCAGTGTTGAGACTTGAAATGGGTAGGAAGTGTTGGAATTGGAGAGAGGCTTATTCCCCTGGTGTTTGTTAACCTGGGGGTTCCATACCAGATCAGTGGTTTTGCTTGTATCTGCTGGCAAGCAAAAACTGACAGAAAACATTTCTTCTTCACCCTCTTACAACAGTACAAGAAGGTGGTGATATAAAAATGCCCTTTTTTTGGTCCTCTTTGAAGCTTGTTTAAAACTAATCATTTTTTTTCCAGATTAAAGGCTCTTGATTTTTTTATTTTGTTATTTTTAATAGCAGTTACACTTAAGATGCCTTTAAAAGGGGTTTTGAAGCTGAAAATCAGGATTGGGCTTTTTTTTTTTTTTTGTGATTTCTTAATACATAGAGTATAGCTGAAATATAGGCTAGGCACAAAGCTGATGGAAATGAACAGGGAACTACTGTTGATCTCTTTGCACTCCCAAGAACATCACTTTTCCTGCTGGAAATATAAGCCCAGCTCAATGCTTCACTTAAAAAAAAATGTTTATTGCCCTAAATTCTGACTTACTAATGTGTTTTGTCCTGTCAATTTGTAGGTAAACTTTATGAAGAAGAAGAAGAGGATGCCCTGCCAGACTCAGATGCCCTGCCAGACTCAGATGACGAGGTGGAATTGGATAAGCCGCGCCCCATACAGATCGTCCTTGCTCATGAAGATGACCATAACTTTGAATTAGACGAAGCAGCATTGGAAAAAATCTTGCTTCAGGAGCACATTAAAGATCTTAACATAGTAGTTGTGTCTGTAGCAGGAGCTTTCCGCAAGGGAAAATCTTTTCTGCTCGACTTCATGCTTAGATACATGTATAACATGGTGAGTAATTTGGATTTTTCCTGCAGGAGAAAAGTACTTTGGTATTTTAGTCATTTGCTTTTGTGTTTGTTAACTTGAGCATAAAAATGTTGGTCAAAATTTTCTTACATGTTGGGGGAGGGGACGTCAGCTACTCTGTTTCTATGCTGTGAAGGAGGGTGTKTAAGTGACAGTTTTCAGTGTACCTTTTCTTGCAGTTTTTCAGGGAAMTTATTGGTGTCCTGATGTAAGTGGACATGAGAATTTGAATGAGGGAGTGTGATGGCCTCCTATTTGGGCTTTAGGGAAGGGCTTTACCGCGTGGTGACTTAGAGGAACCTTGCTTTTACTTTATCTCCTGAAATCATATTATAGCACTCACTTGCCCATTGCAAAAATAAGAGTCCTTCCAGATAGCTATTGGAGGATTAAATCTCCTTAAATCTGATGTATGGCAAAAAGGAGAAAGTTTCCTGTTTGCTGCTTGGAATGCATCTCTGAATGCAGTCCAGGAGCTCTTAAAATCCTTTTAAGTCATTGATTGATTAATGCCTGATCMAAAATTTAATTTCTTCGCTTMGTTTGTAGCTTTTAGCTTSCATTATCTTGTGACTACTGTRCTTGGAACTCTTGTCTTAWRTGGAGAAGGTGGAGTAGGGTCTTCYGTGAACATACACATCTGCCTGTCACAGGTTGTGGGGTGTTTCTTTTAGTCTGTATGGTGAATATTGATATTGACGGGTCAGTGTTTTGTTGCGTTTTCAAACTCTTAAAAACCCAGAGCTGATTCCTTTTTTGGTCACTGCTCTTTGGAGCTAATTTGTGCTAGCTGGCTTGGGTGCAAATCAGGATGAACCCTGCAGTTGCAGAAAACATGGGAGTTCTGCTGARAAACTGCTGATAGTTGACAGATAAAGACTTCCTTTTTTCAATCCCAATAGTGCCTRCTATTGAATTCCACTCACTGATTTGCCAGGAGCTCTGGAAGAAAGACCCTGAGGACAGGGTAGGAGGAATACAGARTAGCAAGCTGGTGCTCCCAACTTCTTGAGACTCTGGTAACCTAGGGAGGAAAAATGTTTCATTTGATTTTTTTCAGGTGGCCTTTTGTGTGTGTGTATGTGTAAGCCCTATCTAATGTCCTCTCTGATTTCAAAACAAAACCAGCTAAACAAAGAAAAAAAAACCAAAAACTAACCAGCAACCCCTGCAAACAAAGAAAAATCCAAACTCCTAAGTACAGCGATCTGAGCGAGGTGCTGGGCTGGGTAGAGGTAGCGCAAGTTCCTTTTGAAAACAGAAGGGCTGGGCTTTAAGCAAATACTCTTAACTTTCAGATTGTGAAATAAAACAAATGTTTGTAAAGCAAAACAGATKGAAATGCCGTTTCAGCCTTGTGTACCAGGCCTCTCTGTTTCCTTTATTGTGCAGTCACTTTTCTATAAATGTTCTTCAAATACCATTTGTWTCTCTTACACTGGAGATGAAAGCAAGCCTGGCCATATACTCTAACAATTGTTTCTTAGTAAAAGCAAAGAGGTTTTGCTCTCCATGTGCTGCTTCTGGCCAGGTATTTCCATTCTGAAGCTGTAATGCTTGCAGACCCTTAGTTGAGTTGATCCAACTCACAGATGCATCAGAAGACACTGCACTCACTGCGTTTTGCTGAATTGTTTTTCTGCCAGCTCAGTGACGTAAATTGGCTTAGGGAAGGGGTTTGACAAGCATCAGAACTGCTGCAAACTGATTGATGGGAACTGGGGGTGATGGAGGATAAATGCAACGCCTCCTCTTTGGAGCACTGTTGAGTTGGATGAAGTCAAGTGATATCCTCTGCTTATCCAMATTTAGTACAGGAGGAGAGATCTTGGTACAGTTTTATACTACTTAATCTCAGGCCTCCATCTTTAGTCAGGCAGAATTAAAAGTCTGTATTTTCTGTGAACTAAACATTGCATAGAATATTAAAGCAACTGCATTCAGTTTGTGTGCCAATCAAGCAATTTTGGGATGTTCTTTTATGTGGACATTAACATGCATGATGAAAAACTTGCTAAAAAAACTTCAGAAATCTCATTTTCTTGTCTTAAAATGAGGGCAGGAGGTCATGTGAAAAGTTGCCATTGTGAAAATCTCACTGATGCCAGTTGAAGTCACAGGTAGGATTTTGGCACAGCAGAGGCTGATCACTGACTTCAGGGAGGTGGACATCTCRTTTCAAAACTGATCCTTAGTGTTATCATTGCTTTTTTGAAGTGGAACAGCAGCAGTTGTGTACTCAGCAAGCTGCTGCAAGGATCCTGTGATCTTAAACCTTAGTAAGAGTYGTGTGCAGTAGTACCTGTAAGTTTWGATTTAAAAGTTTATTTTTTTACAGGGGTGTCACCTTCTCAYCTTGAATTAATCTTCAAGGTGTACTGTGTATTAATGCACCAGTCAAATAAAGTTGCACTGGGCTTTTCCTTAGTGTGGAATAGATTTAGAGATGTTACCTTTTAGGTGACTGGACAAAATTGTAGTGCAGCTTCTAGCTGATTTCAGGTAGGGAAAAAACCTTTTTGTCCTCCCATCTCCTGAGTATCTTTCAAGCCAACTTGRTGGATGGAGACTTAAAATGCTGAGCTTTAGCTAAGGAAAGATAGAGGTAACAAGCTCAGAGTKCTTCAGATTGATGCAGAGGTCAGTCAGAGGCAGGCTTAAGTACATCATCCATAGGATGAAGCAACTTCACCTGAAGTTGTGCCTGTTAAAACACCAGAGTCTCCTGTGATACGAATCATGAGTAAAATCAAGTGAGGTCTTCTCTAGTGCTCATTGAGGGCCTTGTCAAACTGTGTCGTTTTGGTCTGGTTTGTTACAAACAGGGATAATGTCTGGACCAAAATGGRATAAAATGTTATTGTGTGAAAGAAAAATAGAACTTACTRARTAACAGGTTATTTTTAAGAAGYAAAAAGCTGCARTCCATTGACATGTACATGTGAAATATGATTCAGCATTRCCAGACTGTATCTTGGAGTGCACTGCAGCACAAAGCAGGCTTGGAGCTTTCATTTCTTGAGTGCTCTGTGGAAGCATAAGCATCTTCTGGGATTAAAAAACTCCAGGGAAAAGCTGTTCAGGTCTTTCTTTGTCTCTCTAGTAGAGGTGTATGTGCTTATCAGAATAAACAAACAAAAGGAAAAGACATCCAAACAACCAAATCCAAACACCCTRCCTGTAAAGACCTGTAGATCTCTTCACTTGCATACCTGTGTTCATTTTCTTAATTTTTATCTGCTTATCTCACCTTTGTYTGATCCAAGTAGCAGAGTTAAGTAGTCCACTATTAGCATTTGGGAGAATTGCTGGATTGCCTGCAATGCTGCTAGGCATGAAGAAAGTGCAATTTTTGCCCATCCCCCTTTAGAAATAAGCAGTTTCGCTTAGTTGTTTTAATATTTTTATTCTGCATAGCCTCTGGGTACTCATGCTGTGTTCTGAAATGTGAAAAAATGTCTTGAGCTGTTTTCTGAAAACTGCCAGCATGGAGTCAGCAAGGCAGAGCCCAGAGCTGGTGAATTGAGAAGTCTCCACWTTGACCTTCTCAGTGGACTCTTTTCTGGCTGGTAATCTGCTCTGCATAGTTCAAGGCCAATTCATTAAATGTTTCTTATGCCATCTTGCTGTGTTCTAGCCTGTGAAAGAAAAGGTTTTTCTGTACCCCCACATCAGTTAAACTGTTGTCTGCCTGCCAGTTCTTTTGTGTAGGATTTCAGCATCTATAAACCTATCACAGTGGAACTTCCTTGGGATGCCTCCTCATCCTCTTTACTTGCCCAGTACATGAACAACATTTTTGGGTTAAATGTGTGGATATAATGKCTGGATTCTTGTGTGTGAGCTGCTGCTCTGTCCTTGAAGACCTCATTACAATTCCATCTGCCAGGAATATTAGCTGCCAACTGTACTCAACTCTCTGACAGCTTCTCACAAATTGGGCAGCGTCCCAGTAAAACTTTAATATGGATGGGGTTGGTTTACATATAGCAAACTCTTAACCTGACCTTTTCTCTGCAACTGGCATGTATAGATTGTAATCTGGTCCTTGCCTATTCTCTGTGGCTTCTGCAAGATGGCATTGGGAGTCTTGTATTGCCTTCTGTTAGTGCAGGGACTCAAATGCTTAGCCAGCTGTTAGTGAGGGGGAAGGAAGAGGATTGAGTTAAAATCAGGTATTTTGTCCCCTGCAGAGTTTTAACTGTTTCTAAGTTAAAATACATACTGTTGKGTTTCAGTTGTGCTTTCTCAACTGTGGGAGAAGAGCGTGAATCCTGAGTGGAACTGGTGGACAAAWCTGTGCTGTTCTCAATAGCTCTGAGTGCTTGAMGCTCAAAAACTGTGCACATTTACTYTTCYRTGACTGAAAAGTTGTGCAGCCACTGAAATGGAGTGATGCTACTTTGGGAATGATCTTTGAAACACAACAGAGTAGCATTGTGTTTTAATATTTTGTGTAGTGTTGTCAGCTGTATCTGAGGAAAATGTAATAACAACATGGAAGTCTGCTGAARCGTGTTAAAAAGGAATAGAAATCTCCTCCTTGGTTTTACATAAGTTTTTAATTTTGTTTTGTAGAAGTCTCCTAGCTGGATAGGTGGAAACACYGAGCCATTGACCGGGTTTACATGGAGAGGTGGATGTGAACGGGAAACCACTGGCATTCAGATTTGGAGTGAAGTGTTTGTAATTGATAAACCTAATGGAACAAAGGTGAGTGCTTGACTTACCTTGATTTTCTCAAGGTCTCTCTTGGGGGTGGTGTGGGTTTTTGGTTTGGTTGTGTGGTGGGGGTGGTCATTTTGGTGGTGTGGTGGGTTGGTGATTTGTTTTTTGGTTTGGTGGTTTTTGTATTTTTTGTAACAGAGAGGCTATGGATGCCCATTCTGGGAAGTGTTCCCAGTGAGGTTCAGTGGGGCTCTGATCAACCTGCTCTAATGGAAAGTGCCCCTGCCTATGGTAAAAAGATGATCTTTAAAAGTCCCTKTCAGCCTAAATAGCTTTTATGRTTCTAAAACTTAAATGGGTGTATGTAGGGACTTTGCCTACACCGTTAATGTCATGGGTTTCATTGTGGCACTTGGAGCATTGGTTGCTTTCCTTTGCMCTGAGTATCTGTGTCACATATCTGGAAACTCTGTATCAGTGTAAGGATGGAGATTGATTCTGTTGCCCAAAAGATCCAAAAAATTCAACAATAGTCTCATTCTGAGAGTACTTTGTTTTGGCAAAGTCTGCTCCTGCCAGGCTGATGGGTGGGTTATCCTGTGAATGTTGTAAAACTGTAATGGCTGTAAATGCCATCTACAGACAAATGCTGTGGTGAAAAGCTCTARCAAATACTGTTCTTTGAAGGGTGAGAATATGTTCTAGCTTTTAGCTGTGTTCTGGTGAAATGTASTGCATRGCTGTAAGTACTTCARTATCTGGAAGCTGGTCCTTCCATRTAATTTTAACAKGTAGWCTGTCAAAAAGGACTRAGTCTAACAGTRGGAAAAAAATAACTAATTTGAYTWWKKWKTSAMWMMWWARTCAGTTTAACTGCAAAGTTTAATTGGAGGTGTTTACTCTGAAACAAAGTGTTAATGTAATTAATARATATTTATTCCACAATAATGGTGGTGATCTTGAACTATTTGTGTTCTGAACCATCAGTTCTARGTTATTTAAATTTCATACCCTTTGCATTTGCAAAGGAAACATCTTATGTCCAGTCTGTGGGACCTGGATCTTAAAAGTAACGGCTTAGTGACGTGCAGGAGGTTTTAACAAATTTCACAGCTAACCAAATGTTTCTCTGGTAAAAAACAGTTATGTTGTGTGGATCTGCTTATGCTTTGGGAAAGAATCACTCACTTGTTCTTGCTTGTCAGTGGGAAAGAGAAGGGATTGTAGTAGATCCTAAAGGTGGGAGTTGGACTGATTAACTTTTTAATTAATAYCAGCTCCTTCCTTATCATTCCAGCAGATAGTCTATCAATTATCTTGTTTTCTGCTGAAAGTAATTATTTTAAGATATACATATATCTGTATTTATAAGTAACCATCGTACTCTCAGCTCCGATGAACTCTGCAGCTGAGACTGAAGTTCTTCCAGTGAAGGAGAGCTGCCAGTTAATCTGCAGTGCACCCTCACTGGGCCAAGGAGGGCTATTTCTGTGGGAGAAGGTAACTAGGCAAGGCCAGGGACTTAAAGCTGCTGACAGGGCTCTCTGCTGCTGCTTACTCAGCTCTGGGTGTGCATTGTCACRTGTGCAAGGAGCTGACTGAGGTTTTATCAGTAGGCACAGGGGCAGAGACTGCTCTGCTTGAAACAGAACTTACCCCAGTGGCCTGGAGCATGAAAATGTTCATGATTTAGTTAACTGCTGTTGTTTCAACCTCTCCAGGTTGCTGTACTACTCATGGATACCCAAGGTGCCTTTGATAGCCAATCCACTATCAAAGACTGTGCTACGGTTTTTGCRCTGAGCACCATGACGAGCTCTGTCCAGGTGAGAACATCTGTGCTGGCAAATAAGGGCAGAACCYTCTGTCCTGAACATGCAGAGAATGTCTCTTGAGCCACACTTGGGATAGTTCACCTGCRTATCTTCCTYCAGCTCTGATTTAAAATTTCATWCTTKGYCTTGTTTTCAGTGTAGTSCATAAACTATCCAAGTTTCTTGGTGGAATTGAGGTTATGCAAGGCCAGGCTGAGTTAAATTGCTGACAGAACTGGGGAATCCCCTCCCCCACAAAGATTTCAACGTAGCAGCTACTTCTTTACAGATGTGTTACAGAATCTTTGTTCAGGCTTTAGATACAGYTTGGGGTGACATTACACTGTCATCAGCTAAACTTAAAAATGCTGCTTCTGTTAAAGTGTCAAACTCCTGACAATTGTGCTGTACCCAAAACCACTTCTAAGCTTCTGACTTAAAARTGCCAAAAGCAAGCAGGTTTTTGAGRGGTGACAAGTGACTTTCTTCAGATATGCTACAACATAAAKGGAACAGGAGTATGTAGAGCATCACTTCTGTGCTGTGGAGTTGGCTCTGGTGGATTGTTTTTGAAAGAGGAGGTGATGTTTGTTTGAGATGGGTTCTGTGACACCTTGCTAGTTGTTGACTTTTAGGTAGTTACACCTTTTCTGGAGGTAGCAAAAATACTCAAGGTGTGTAAAAGAGACYGTATGAATGTAAAACAATGGTTTCATGTGACACTGTAATTCTSTGTCTCTTGTAGGTATACAACTTGTCTCAGAATATTCAGGAAGATGACCTTCAACATTTACAGGTAGGATTTATGTTCAGTTGCTTCTGAACTGATATCTTGACAATGCTCTAGAAGTTACTACTCATGGAACTGACTTGAGAGCTATTTTCTAYTTCATCTAAAACACAGAAGCTGACCTGATACTAAAACTGGTACTGTCTGTAAAAGCTGTGTTTGCATCAACTCCATGATGCTTCTACTGTGCCAGTGTATAGGTAAAATAGTACAGGCTTCTATTCTGGCTAATTCTTATAAAGTCTGTTCTCTGTATTGCAAATTCTGAAATTCCTGAAAAAATGAGAAAGGCAAATGATTTATGGAAACACTTAATGGTGAAATGCCAGTGTTCCCCTTTTTTTCCTAAAATAGGAAAATGGATAGTATTTCATAACCAGTTTGTTATGAAGTGTGGGAGCTTGGGTCAGGGCAGAAAGAGTCTTCTGCCCAGAAGCCATCTCTGTTTTTTTAGCTGGGAAACTTCAGGAGAGCTTTATTTCTGCTTAGAAATAAAAGKAGGAAAAAGCTGTCCTCTCTTCACCATGGGCTTTTTATCCTCTAATGGAACATTGTGGTCAAATGCCACTGAATTTTGGCTTCATGTGAATGCTGCAAGAGCCTTATCTCCTTAACTTAAAACCTGTAGCTTTAGGGACTTGCTTGTGTATTACCAATTGCCAAGGCCATGACCTTGGCACAGCTTGAAACTGTTCTGTGTGTCTTCAGTGCTACAAAAAACTGGCTGCCAATGCTGGGTGTGGAAGAGCTCTAACTAAATGTGGTCTTGTGGGCCCACACCTCCAAAGAAACCAAGCAAACATTGAAAACAAAAAAAAATCCATAGGTAATTATTTGAAAGCCAGGCTTTCCTGGAGACTTTGGTCCTTTAACAGCCTTGGTGTAATCTGAATAAAACAATTTTTGTTATACTGGAGGGTGAGATTTGAGGGAAGGGAGAGAAGGATGATAAATACAAGCACTGGGTAAGGGACACCCATGCATTTAAAGTGCAGCAAGGAGTCGTAATCTGAAGGAAGGAAATTCCAGATTTCTGGTTTAACAGGAATTTATGAAGYTCTGAAACACTGTTAGTCTCCAACTGCTTTTTTTCATTGAGCAGGGAAGTGAATGAGGTAAAGAGTTTGGGTCAGAGAAGCCAAAGTCACATGGGTGATTGGCTGCTTCACAGCTGCTTTTGCTCAGGGTGACAAGGGCTTGGAAGTTAAATTTTGTTAAATCAGTCTTGTAAGTTCTCAAGTGCTCTTGTGATCCACACAGGAAATGTCCTTTGAGCTGTAATTTATCTGAGATGCTCCAGGAGTTAGTTTAATGCAGAACAATGACTGCCTGGTACTGGAGAACTCTGGTGTGCTTCCATCACCTCTAAGATCTGTGAGGAGGCTGGTCTGGATCAACCCCTGCTGGTATTGATCTCTCAAACAGCAGCACAGTCCATAATTCCTGTTCTTGTGCTGGTTTGGCCCCTTAGGCTGGTGAGGAATGCTGCTGCAGGTATTAAAGATGATGAAAGCAGTGAGAGGAAGACAGCTGACACTTGCCTTTATACTGGMGGGAAGGAACAATTATTAGTTAAGGTCAGGGCTCTGAGAAGCTCTAAACTTGGCTTGTATTTAAATGTCTGATCCATTGGCTGGAGCCAAGTTCCCTGGGATTTCCAGGAATAAACCTTTTGTGGCAAGTAAGGGGCAAATATTAGACAGGCTTACCTCCTTAGCCTAAGAAGCAAGTGTTGGAAGCTGGCTTGGTGAGGGATCCAGCCAGCTTTTCCTGAGAATAGCCCACAAGCCACCCACTTAAAGCTGCAGTGAGTTGACAGTKTAGAAATGGCACTGTGAAGCCAGTGGAATCCATGTCTCCTACCTGAATCTTACTGAGGGTTGATATACTCATTATTGAGGTTTATTTGTTATTTTTGACCTATAGTAGGATTTAAGATTGAATGCTTTTATTTTTTAGTGACATGATAAACCACATTTTTCTACTGTAAAATATTCTATGTGTGGCACAGCCTTACACTGTTCTTTCTCTCAGTTGTTTACAGAATATGGAAGACTAGCTATGGAAGAAATTTACCAAAAGCCGTTTCAGGTAACTATGTATTAAATGGATTTAAGCAATTGGAGGTGTAGAAAATGAGCTCAGGGTGATTTCTGAAGATAAATTAGTTGGGCTGAAGCTAGCCAGTTCTTTGCAAGACTAATTTTCCTCCRCTGTTGCCACATTGCTTGGCAAAAACCCAATGGAAAAAGGCTGAAGAGGATCACATTTTGGGCAAGTATGGCTTTGTGCTTGAGTTATAAGGCATAAAAGGAATCAAAACGTGAGGTGAACTTCAGGTGTTAAGGAGAAAAATTTTATGCTGTCTTCTTATTTATTATTCTGAGATAGAATTGATCTTTGCTGGTAGTGGGTKGTTCAAGAAAAGGTCCTGTTTGGTGGTGTGTTTTTTGTTTGGTTGTTTTTTTTAAACAAGCACTTCCACCACAGAACTACAAGGCTGCTTCATTTAGAGCAGCCAAATATACCAAGAAATATAGTATCCTTCTTGTGATCTGTAATATATTTAGTTTTAGAGCAGCCAGTTTCTTAAAATAATCACACATGTGATAGAATTTTTGCCCTTAGGAATGATCAAGCCATTCACTGCTGTTGTTCTTCCTGTTACAGACATTAATGTTCTTAATTAGAGATTGGAGTTATCCTTATGAGCATCCATATGGCTTGGAAGGAGGAAAAAAGTTCCTAGAGAAAAGATTGCAGGTAAGTTATCTCCAGCAGTCCTATTCTGATTTTCTAAGTGACACCTTACTGTCAAGGCAATGATGCACCATGAGCTGGCTTGTTGTGCTCATAAAATACATTTGTGTGTATGTGTAAAATATAAAATAAACATAAAATACATATGTGTGCAAAGTTGCCATTATCAGGTTCAGGAAAAAAAACCTTAAACACACTTTTGTGCTCTTAGCTGCTTTGAAGTTCATGTTTAATCTTGATTGCACTACTGCAACACTGGTAGCAGTTCTTACTACCTTTTTTTCCTTCAGGTAAAGCAAAACCAGCATGAAGAGCTACAGAATGTAAGGAAGCATATTCACTCCTGTTTCAGTAATCTTGGGTGTTTCCTGTTGCCCCACCCTGGTCTTAAAGTTGCAACAAATCCAAATTTTGATGGGAGATTGAATGGTAGGAAACTTTTCATTTTGTGTTTCTTGATTYAGATCACGGAGTTTGTTTTCTTTTATGATAGAGGTTAAGCACTGTAATGGTTGGCTATTGAAATGCCTGACTGGAAAATATAAGGCTAAAAGGTGAAACTGCAGAATTTAGAAATGTGCATTGTGTGCTCTTTGTAGTGGYTTAGAGGCAGGGGAATTAAGCAGGCAGAGGGAATGGATTTCTTTTTGTCTAGCTGTTCATTGTAATCTGATAACTTGAGGCATGCTTAAAGGTCATTAAGAAGAGATTCCAAAGATAACTGAGAGCTCCAGAGGGGAGAATTCGAAACATTAAAGACTTTACTTTCTTGAAAGGCTTTTCTCTAAGAACTGGCTGAACCACAGGTCAGCTGCAAAATGGCTGAAATAAAAGCTGTAGGGTTCTGCTGCTGAGCATGAGAGGCAGTCAGGATTCCTCCAACAGAGCAAATGCATCAGAGTGGCAAAGGCTATAAAAGTGAGTTGSAATGGTGGGATGCCAACCTGAGGGCACAGACCTGTGGGGTCATTGTGCAAGATGTTGGTGTAATTGGGGAAATGCACTTTGAATATTCAAAGTACAACAGAACCATGTTCTCCCAGTCTGAAGTTAAGATTGGTAGATTAAGAGTAGGTAGAACTTACTAAAGCTATATTATGTGTGTAAACCTTTATATACCTTAAAAATGCAGTTCAGAGCTGTGACATTTTGGATTTTGAAGAATCATGGGCTATTACTGTTTCTTTAGGAAATACAAGATTGAAAACTAACCATTTTTTTTTCCTGAAATTGATTGAATTTTACTAGATATAGATGAGGATTTTAAGAATGAACTGCGGAATTTGGTACCATTACTGCTTGCCCCTGAAAACTTGGTAGAAAAAGAGATTAGTGGATCCAAGGTGACCTGTAGAGATCTTGTAGAATACTTCAAGGTAAGCAAACTCATACTAATTATTTCTGTTAATAGCTTAAAMGACAGCATTCTAATTTTAGGCTGTGTTGTTCCCAGAGAAGATAGGATATCTAGGCTGACACTTACTGATCAGCTCCTTTTATTTTCATTTCATTGCTCTGACTTTCCAGAACTGGCACACTACTTCCTAACAGTACAGCTCTTAGCAAGCTGCTATTAACAAAATTTGTGGGTTGGTAGTTTTTATTTTCTTCTCTGTGAATAGGCTGAAATAGCTCAAACTATAGTAGATATTTTTTCCTACTTTTAAATTCTACTTGCTTATTTTTTGCTTTGTTTTGCTTTTTTTTTCCAAATTAAATTAGGTTTCATGTAGCTTTTACAGTAGTAAACCAGCTTTTAAAATGCTGGGTATGCAGTGAATTTAAGATAGTCCCCTCTGGATTTTTAACATGCAGGGAAGGTGCTTTCTAAACACTTGCATGTGTTGCACCACTATGCTCTGAAATATTTATGTGTGATACTCACAGCTGTTAGTCTTGAGCTTTTTTGGTATTGTGGTGACACCAGCAGAAATGTGATAACATAATCTCTACATCATCAGGGATTGGTCTGGTGTGTGTAGCYTTTTTTTCTTGGAATTGGARTGACTTGAGACAGTTGGCTTGGTARGAATGATGCCTCCTAAAGACAGGAATTTTGCATTGCTGCTTTTGGGGTAGAATGGTTAGGCTGATATTAAGAAACAAATTGCAATGAAGGAGTCTGAGTCCAGAACTCATCCAACTTCACTTGTGAAACGAAGTAACTTTTTCATGGTATGGGAKGCAGAAGTGATGGCTGTTCTGACAAGCATAAAATCAACACTGGAGCTCAGAGGTTCAGTGTTTCTGTTTACATGGCAGCACGCTGCTTTTTGCTCCAGTTTCTTTAGTAGGACCCAGTCAGGTATGGTGCAGGGAGTGCCTGTTCAGCAGCAGTTCAAAAAGGACTGCATCCTAAAATCCCAGTGTAAAACCYCTACTGGAAAGCTGCCTGATTGACATCCCCTATCCAGTCTGGGAGCATTCCTTTGGGGTGCTGCAGAAATGCTACGCTTATGTAACTAAAGAGGACTGCTCCCTTGGGACTGTGCATCTGAAGCTGAGMTTGTGAGGTCTGAGTTGGAAACTGTAGGGCTTTTTCTTGGAGGAAATAGCTGCAGAAGCAAGGAGGGTGTCAAGGGAATGGAGTCCTGTATAACTCTATATGTTTTTGTAGGTTGTTCTACAACCTAGAGCATTGAGTACATGGAGACCCCGATAACCTTGTTCTCTCCTCTCTTAGGGCAAAAGGGTTGTAGGGTCTGAGGGCTGTAGATGAGGCAGGGAGGAAGGCAGTAGTAGTGTGAAGAAGAGTGAGACACAACCCCCTCAAGGGGCTGAGGCTTTGCTGGTGCAGCTTGCACAGCTTGTCCAAAGCACTGGGATGGCTGCTCTGCCTGCTGTGCCCCATTTACCTGTCCCCAGAGCTGGGCCATGGGCCACCCTGTGGGCTGGAGAAGTCAAATGAGTGTTCTCTTGCAGCCCTCTGGAGAAAGAAAGGCCACCTGAGGATAGGTGGGGTGGGGTAGAGGGATAGGCTGCCTGCTTAGCTTCTGGAAGTGTTCTGTCTGCTCTGCTCTGTCTGCATTAAGTGCCTTGTTTTTTTTCCTCCTACACTTCAGTAGATCAAGGCATGTGGGGAAATCTAAGTATTGGTTCTCCCAGCACTGGGGTAGACCTCTTGCCAAAAAGGCTGGGATAGTCATCTCCACTCTTTYGTTATGGGTGAAGATTTCCCTGTTTATCAAAGATCTTACATATTTGAGGGAGCAGAAACCTGCTGACAAACCTGTCACTTCTTGAGACAGTGGTGATTTCTCCTCAGGGTGCTCTGCTGCCTTTCTGGCACAGGAAAGTGAAGGGGAAAAAATGCCAGACCTGTATGAAGAAAATAGCATAATTTAATATTTAGCACTATCACCAAGAAATAATCTGAGCTCTCTGTCTTTGTATCATCCTTCATTTCYCATTCTCCTTAATCATAAATATTTAGAAAAAGAAACTTTCTTTTTTTCTCCCATTTAGGCTTACATTAAAATCTATCAAGGAGAGGAGCTACCTCATCCGAAATCTATGCTGCAGGTATTTTATTTTTCTTTCAAATGTGATTAGATGATGTGTACTTCATAAATTCTTTGCAATTGAAGAATCATGACTGCTGTGGACCTGAAACTCCCCCACACAGCTRTAGTTCTTGAAGGACCTCTGTACTTTGAAAGCCATCTGAACTGTGATGATTGGGTACTCTTGCCTCAGTTTTGAAAACCAAATGAAATTAAATCAAACAGTTTGGGTTTTCTGGTTGGTTGGGTTTTTTAGCTGCTTTAGTTTCTAATTATGAGTTTCCTGTAATTTGCTGTTTGGCTGGGAGATACAGAAAATGCCATCTTGCAGCTTTAACTACAATAATGATCCCTGACATGACACAGGATGAAAATAAGTCTTAAATTCTTGACAAAATTGAAAATTACGGTTGACACCAAAACTGTACATCTATAATGCAGAAATAATACCAGCTGCCTTCTTTCCTCCCAAGTAGTGATGTACCAGGATTAATATGTAGTAGTTTTGTGACCCTGATGTGCTTATTAACAGCAGAGCATTCAGAAGATACTGAATTATGAAATTCATGATGAAAAGCCTGTAGGAGCAAGTTGAGGTTTGTTTGCAGCTGTGCTAAAAAGCTGAAGAAAGGCAGCGATATGTTTTAATGTATTGTTCACTTGTTTTTGTGTGGCCTTTTCCTCCAGAAGCTCTGGAGGTTTTGTGGGTATGTTGGGAGTGTAATGCTGTGTGTAACCTGTCAATGCTGTGATGACACAGGATGCTCCATGTTTTCCAGGCAACAGCTGAGGCGAACAATCTTGCTGCTGTGGCAGGAGCAAAAGACTCGTACAGCAAAGGCATGGAGCAGGTATGAGAGCACAACATTCCCTAAACACCTGCATGCAAATACAGGCCTCCTGAAGACAGTGATTTATATCATTCTGAGCTGAATGACTGCATGGATTTCATACTTCAACATAGAAGTATGCAAGACTTTTTCATAGGAAATTCTGAAAACCATTATATGTCTCATGAAGCTTAAGAGGACTCTGCTTACTGTGAAACTGTACAACCAGAAAGACCTGTAGGTGTGAGACCATGCTATAAACATAGCTCYCCATTAATTAGGTTAATTGTGGTCTTAATTGCTGAAGAAGCTTTCTGTTTTTAAATTAGAGTAAGACCTAATGCTAGTGGCAGACAAGCCAGTTCCATTTGTTAGCAAGCTGTTTGGAGAATGTTCTGCTTGTTTAAAGGGACTCCTCTGTTTCCATTTTGGAAAATGTCTTGAAATAGTAAATGTGTTGTTTATAATAACTGTCAAGTCTGCCTTCCAAACTTGAATTTTCAGTGGTTGTTGAGATACTGTAGTTGTAAGGTTTCTAACTTGGAGCAGGGAATAAACAGAAACAGATGTTTTTTTAAACAGACTTTGTTTCCATAGTAATGCTCCTCAGTACTGTATATTTTTATATCACTGTAGAGATATGCACAAATTATGGAATAGTTTTTATCCAGATGTCTCATATGATGTTCTTGATCTGACACAGCTCTGAAACTTCTATTTTTAAGAACAGAAGTGGGAACTCTTTGGATTTAAAACTCAATTATGTAAAGGTAGTTCTTACTGCAGCTTCTGAGTTGTCCTAATGAACCAAAGCCCTCCTTTGCTGAATGTGCATAACCAAAATACTGTCCCTGTAATGATCTGAAATGTAAGGAACAACAGGTGCAGTGTCACAGAGTGTAATAAAACAATGGCAGTTATTTGTGTGGTGGCCTCTTGATCCCACAGTAGCTCCCAGTGTTTAACATGCTCTGGGCAATRTGAAGAGACTGTTTGAAGGAAGAGACTAGTAGCCGTTTTCCAGGGAAATTTGCTGGATGTGGAGGAGTTCAATATGGCAAAAAGCAGGGATGTATGTGCATGTGCTGTTGTCCTGTCCTTCTGGGCTTGCCTGGAGTGAAAGTGTGAGTTCAGCCCTGTGCTGTGGGTCTGTGTGTGGGTGGACAGGTGAGGCTCCTGCCGTGCCAYGATCCAGAGTTCCTTTGGCTGCTTCCCTGGGTGAGCCAAGGGAGCTGCAGGGGGAGGGGGAGTGAGGAGCAGGTGATTTCTGTGCAGCAAGAGATGCTCAGGGCTGATTCTGTGCTCTCTGGTTGCTCCCATAGGTGTGTGGGGGAGATAAGCCTTACATTGCCCCATCGGACCTCGAGCAGAAGCACCAGGATTTCCGAGAGAGCGCCATCCGGCAGTTCCGCTCCGTCAAGAAGATGGGAGGGGAGGARTTCTGCCGGCGCTACCAGGAGCAACTGGAAGTGGAAATCGACGAGATCTATGCAAACTTTGTGAAGCACAACGATGGCAAAAACATCTTTTATGCTGCTCGTACCCCTGCCACTCTATTTGCAGTCATGTTTGCCATGTACATAATCTCAGGACTGACTGGGTTCCTTGGCATGAACTCCATAGCTGCCCTGTGTAATCTCGTGCTGGGGATGGCTCTTATATCGTTTTGTACTTGGGCATACGTTAAGTACTCTGGGGAATTCAGAGAAGTTGGAACAGCCATTGATCAGATCGCTGAAGCTATATGGGAACAGGTTGGTATCTGTTTTTATTGCAAAATCTCGCTGTCTTGAGCAGACAAATCAGTTTCTGTTCAGTGCTGTGAGAAAAGCTGGTCTAGACCTAATAGAGACTGCTAGYGCTGCCAAAGGGAAAATCTGCTCAGTAGTGTGACTGTTCTCTTCAGGAACAGATGCTGCACACAAGGAATGTTAAATAAGCTTAGGATATTATCAAAGAAGTGTTACTTAAGGTGCAGAAGGTTACTCGGTAGGTGCTTTGATGGTAAAGAGTGGAGGGACTCCTCAAAACTCAATTTCCTTATTCAGAGCAAGGAATTCTGTTTTTAAAGGTATGTTTGTAGATRAACTTGCCATGTAGATGTGGTGGATAAAATCTCCCAGATGGTGCAGTGGGAGAGGCAAAACACTGCCCTCCTCTGCTGGTGTGATGCTGAAGGGCTCAGTAGTCCTTGCAGAGAACTGGCTGGGTGATGGCTTTCAGCAGCTGCTGCAGGAGGGACACAGCAGGTTTCTTCCATCAGGGAGACTTGTGCTGTCCTGACAGCTTCAGTTTGCAAGAAATACTCAACAGGCAAATTCCTGAAAGGAAAGACATGAGTGTAAAGCATCAAAGCTGGAGGAGAAAACCATTCTGAAAATAAGAGATTGTGCTGCCTGAACTCAGTTGACACAGCTGTGCCACTAAGGCAAACGCAGAGAATTCCTGACCAGTAGTTTTTGGAGCATTCTGACTAGCTGTGTCCAGTGCCAGGAGAAGGGAAACACTTCACTGCTGTTGTTACTGGAAATAACGGGTGCACTGAGCTTATCTGGGGTGACTAAAGTGTGTCCTGTGAGGCATTAGATAAATAACTGGAGCCTTGTGCACAGATGCTTGCTTCTATAGCTGAAAAATCCCTGTGTTCCAGGCTCATCCAAGGCAATACTCAGATCTATCTGAGCAACCTGCTGAGGGTCACAGTCAGGTTTTGAGTTACACTGGAGCAGAAAAAGYGAATTTAAAATAATTGGAGCAAAATGACCATCAGTAAATAAATTGGTAACTAAATCTTGAGTTAACACCACTAACTGGTGATCAAAATTGAGGCTCTCCTGTTCTACTGGAGCTGCTGCTGATACCCCAAGCACATAAAGCTTGGTTTGGCTGCTACTTTCCCTGAAAGGGGGAGAGCTTGGCTGATGCTGGCAGGAGCTTGCCATTTGTGGGCTGGAGGARGGTGGTCTCCAGAAGACCTCAGCAGTGTTGCTCTTAGAGCTGCACATCACCAGTAATATGCAAAGCACTGCGGGTTCTGTCTGAGTCACTGATTTAAATGCATATTCTTGTTGTTGATTTTTCTGATTCTCTGCCTTTCTTTTCCCTCCTTGCTTCAGAGGAATCCCAGGAAGGTGAGAAGTTACTGGCAATCAGGTTTTGCCTTCTTTCTGAACTTGATTGAGTTWCTGCTGTGTTGTGAGAGCCATTTTTCCTAACAGCTGAATTCGTGTTTTAGGTGTTTTCCAAACTCTTTGAAGTCCTTAGACGCCGAACGGTTCGTCGTGCTCTTACATCAGTGCCGCGACAGCGACTCTCATCCAACAATAACAAGAAGAAAAACTAGCCAGTATTTTTAACTTTCTTTCTGTATCTGAAGTGTTCACACTTACACATATAGGACAATAAGCTGGACCGTCTGGGCCGGTCTGCATAAATGCTGTAACCATACCAGACTGATGCTGCATATGGGGTATGGAATTGCACATCCATCTTCTAGGAACTGTAAAGTGGTTTGAATTCAGTAAAATACTGCTGTGTAGGAGGGGTATCACTTGTGTCCATAGCATGTGACTGCTTTAACCTCATTACTCTAGCAGCAAAATTCATTTCTCTTTCAGTTCATGCCACTTTGTGTCAGACTACATCATTCTAAGTTCTTTTGTGATTTCAAGTCTCATCTCTTTATATGGCTTTCTATTTTATTTTCCTTGGTTACCTCATTTTCTTGTTTCTTTTGCTCATTTCTCATTCCACAGGTGTTGAAGCCCATGAGTGATAATTTGGTGGAGGATCATATGAGGCAGTCTGTAAAAAACTCTATCAAAGCAGGCCTGACCGAGCAGGTGGCCCACCATGCCAGACTAAAGACAGACTGACAGTTCGTCTCCTCTTCAACTCTGCCCTCTCATCTTAGACATGCTTGCTGTACCATGAGAACTCAATAATAAAAAAAAAAAWAAATAAAAATAAACCAAAGTTTACAATCAACTGTAGAAGTAGTTTAGTGTGATTGGCTTCACAGATTGCTGCCATCACCGGGGAAGAGTTAAGTTTGTCAGTGCTCAGCTTCTCAGACAAACTGGTGCCATGGAGCCCGCTGGGGTGGGAGGGAGGGGCTCAGTTTTCYGCAGTCCTGGTGCCCCGTGTTTGGGGGAGGGAGGGGGGAACTTCCCCAGCGTTGTGAGTCCGTGCAGGCTCTGGCTTACAGGGGTAGCCTGTCCCCTGCAGGAGCTGACTTCAGGGAAGTGTAACGATCAGAACCACGCCAGGTGTGCTGTCACCAAATGTCCCCAGCTCGGCACCGCCCCTGGCCAGCTCCAGCGAGTTTCTGTGCGCAGCCGGTGGAGCCATCGGAGCAGCCACTCCATTGCAACGCGTCTCTTGCTTTCTTGCCTTTTACCAGTGTTACACAGATGCATGTGTTGGTTCCTCACGCAGAACTGGGGTGTCAGGGAGGCAGTGGCTCAGCACAGAGGGTGTCTTGCCTTGAACTCGCAGACCTGGTCCCGAGGGAGGTGCATATCGGAACTGAGCTGTCCTTTTTCTGCAGTTTAGCCTTCATGTATATAATATTGCCATTAATTTTACTGGGGAAGAAATTCCATCCAAAAATGTTGCCTACAGCTACCAAGCAATGAGTTAGGATTGTCTGTACAGTGTGTTTAGTTTTTATTTTTTAAGAAATCACAGATAGGGCATGTATATGAAATATAAATATATAAATACGATTTTGTATCAAAGTTTTGTAGTTTATGGCAAAACCTGGTTCTGTGGTAGCTAAGTGCAGTTCCTGTAAAGGAATGTTTGTGGCTCATGTAAATGTGTGAATGCATCAACAATTTGAAGTTTTTTGATATATTTGTGATATTTACCTGCCTTGAGCACTGCAATCTCTCACCCCCTTGGGAAAATCAATGGGAATGTTTGTTGTGAAACTCTTGTCTTCTGTTGCATTTTAAAGTTATTTCCTGTAATTTATTTTCAGTACATGATTAAAATCAGTTGTGTATATATGAAATKAAATCCGTGCTTATTTTTAAAAGATGTTCAAGTATTGTATTCTACTACATAAACTATGTCAAATACTTATCCTGACAATTATATGAACAGATTTGTTCTATTGTACTTCATAGCTTTCTATTGAAGCCGATGTTCCTCTCATGCTTGTCTCTGGAAGGTGACATCTGTCCAGCTCATCCCCCCCTCCCTTGTATAGGAAAAATCCCTGCTGTTCTTAAGCACGCTTTTGACTTGTGGAGTTGCTTGTCAGATTCTGCCCTCCAACAATTGTATCACTCTGAAATCTTGTTACTGGCTTTACTTTCATTCTTGCCTAAATCAGTGTGGAGTGTAAAGGCAGCTAAATAATTAACTGCTGTAGTTTCAGCTGGAAATGGCTGTGTGCAATAGCTGGGTTTTTCGCATTCCTAAATGGTAACAATTTTCATCAACATTTGAGCTTTATCGGTCTCCCCTCTCTCGAGTGAGGGAAATCATCTGTCTAGGACTAAAGCAATTGCACTGTGACTTTTGCAYGGCAAAGAACTGCTGGGGAGTGGTGGTTACCTGCCCTCTGCAGGTGAGGGCTCAGCTCCAGGGGAATGATGCTGAAGATGAGGTAGGAATGTCGCATTTTATGATATCTCAAACTGTACAGATTAAATACTGTTATTCAAACAAGCCAGTGCTTTGGTGATTAATCTCTTWCTAATCCAATGACTCGAGTCATAGGGGGTTTGCAGGGCCCTGGCTGCTCCTGTTCTCTGCAAAAGCAGAACTCTTCCCTGCATGCGGACAAGGAGTTGCAAGGCTTTATCTGGACTCTTCTTCAGGGTCTGTGGGGGGGAGAGTTCCTGCCATGAATTTACAGAATTAATGTAAAATCCCCTTGAGCTTTTGGGAGGGATCAAAGATAAAGAGACGGTTCAAGATAACTCAATCAAGTGTGGGAAATGGGTTTTAGRGGGTAAAGGGGCTGCTCATGTGGCAACAGGCASCATGTCTGGCCACACTCTTAACTCAATCTCACCCTTTTCTGGAAGAGGGGACTCCATTCTGTGTGCMCATGTGCAGGGAGGTCATAATGCCAAGACTAGAGTGACACCTGGGGTCACAGGGGCTGCATGTTCAGAGTGGCAGCAGCCTGGAGTGAGGATGTGTCACCACGAACAGTGGGCTGCATTTAGCAAGCTAGCAGGGTCAGGGGCTGGGAGTCTGGGCTGGACCCATCTATTTTTGTGTGAGGCTACTGGAGGGCTGAACTGGAGGGTCTGGGGGTTCAGCTGGGATCCATTTGTTTGTGGAGGCAAAAGAGAGTCTGCAAGGGCCAGTTAAGGACAGCCTTGTGTCTCGAGGGCAGTGACCGAGGGCTGTCCCAGTGGGGATAAGCAAGGGTGGGCTGAACCAGTGACTGCAGGGCAGCTGGGGGCCATGTCCAGGTGCCAGTSCCTGGAGCAGGCTGGTGATCCCAGGGCTGGATATGGGATGAGCTGAGCCTCCTCACCCAGTTAGTGAAGGGATCCAGAGCCTGTGGGTGGATTTCCCCCACAGCTCTCCATGGTGCCCGCGGGGAGGGGCAGGGGGTTGGTGCTGCTGTGTCTGTGTGTGGGCACACTGGGAATGCTGGCACAGCCTTGCTGCTGGTGGCACATGGGGGCAGGAAGCTGTAGTGGCCCCACTGCCATGGATAACCCCTTGCCATGAGTATTCCCAGGAGAATGCGCTTAGCATTTCTCAACTTTTGTCTATGTCGAGTTAAGAACATCAGGTTTGTGCACAGAGTTGGTACAGGAACTGAGGAATTTCACTGGCACAACACAAAGGGGCATAAAGGAGATGACAACTCTCTACTCTGGGCTATTCCACTACTGCTCAGAAAAGGAATTTTAAGAGCTGATCCAGTTCTGTGCACTGTGGTCTATTTGGGCCGTGTTTCCCCTGTCCTCCCTGAACATGCCAAAACCCCAATCTAGCAGGAAAAGCARCACACAATAACTTACCCACCCCTGCAGAGAAGCTCTGGCCAACTCCTGCCTCAGAACAGGACACAGCAGAGGGAGGTAGGAAAGSTACATGGTACAGCTGGCAAAGTACAGCATCACCCTGGAGCACAGGTGACTGGGAAGATGCAACAAGGTACAGCAGCAAAGAGGTTGAGAAGGTGACAAGACAGGATACTTKCTCCTTCTGGTACTTCAGGAAGTGCCAGCCCAAGTTCCTTGGGAAAATCCTCATCTGGAGCAACAAGTGTAGTGATTTCTGGCTCCAGACATAACCAGCAGGAAATTTCTGGCTATCTTGTAAMTCAATTTTCCTACAGCAGGCTAGGGCCAGGCCACAGATTTTTCCTGTAGATGGCTGATCCTTAAAGGTTAAGTTAAGGAAACTAAAAGTACATCACATGACATGGCACAACAATAACGAAAGGGCAGAGAACAGGAAACCCTGTATTTTATGAACCCAGATATGGGGAGTGTTCCAATCTTTATTTTCATTATGCTAGCCAAGTATGGCAGTATCTCAAAACTYCCTCCCTGGTACTATGCTGGGTGAAAGTAATTAAGCACAGGTTATGGTAAAACTTCCTTTTTTATTGAAAAACATGGGTGGGAGTACAGACAATATTTACACAAGTTCTCAAGTGCAGTTCAACTCAAGAACGTTATGACCAAAAATATGATAAAAGGATGTGGGTCCAAAACAGAATTATGGAGGGTACCAAATGGTACAACTTCCTGCTAACCACGGGCCTTCAGATAAGATCAGCAACTGAAATGAGAAAAAAAAAAGAAAAAATTAAAAGTTTGAACTGAGTTTGCTGAAAGCCACAGCCCAGCAGGACAGCACAATATTGCTGGTCCCTGCAGCTTCCTAAAAGGTGGGTCAGGCATGTGGCATTTCCCTTTCAGGTGCAGCACRGCAGCTCCCCCKGGAGCAGGGAGGGCRGCACTCACCGTTCATGGGCATCTCRTCWATCTGRGTRGAGTAGTACTGCTCGATGTCCCGCAGGATGCGAATGTCGTCGTTCTTCACAAAGTTGATGGCCACACCTTTCCGGCCGTACCTGCCCGAGCGGCCGATCCTGCGGAGGCACGAGGGAACAGGGAATGGAGTCACCTCGGGAAGAGCCCCCCAGGCACGGTGCCCTGGGAAAGGCWGAGCCTACCTGTGGATGTAGAGCTCTCTGTTGTTGGGCAGGTCRTAGTTAATGATCAGTGACACCTGAGGCACGTCCAGGCCTCGAGCCCAAACGTCTGTGGAGATGAGAACTCGGCTGCAAAGAGAGAGGCACAGTGAGGACTTTTCTGGAAAACCCCAATCTCCAGCATACAGCATCCCCTATTCTTCCATGCTCACTACAGCCCACCAGCAGCACCCACACTTCTGCTGCATGGAAAGCACTCTTGCACTATCACCAAACTTCAGTCAAGACAGTACCAGCACAGCCTGGATCATTCAGAAGGAATAATGCTCCCATGCTCTTTAAAAAAAGAGTATGGAGCACAAATATTTTTTCCTTGATATATTTCAAGTGTGGAAACTCCCAATGTCTTCAGCAAAATAAAACAGAACAGACTAATTCTACACCTGGAAGTATGAGCATCCCTCCTTGGAAAGGAGCAGCTTTCCAACCCTTTACCATCACAGGGGGATTAGATGGAAATCAAAGTTCTCCCTAACCTGAACTGAACAAAGCTTTGAGAGGAGAGGTTATGGGTTTCCCTGCCCTGAGGTAGCACTGATGTAAGCAACACTGTTTGGGGCATTTACCTTGCACCAGATCTGAATTCTTTCATGATGGACTCTCTCTCCTTTTGGGGCATGTCCCCATGCATGGATGAAACTGTGAAGTTGGCTTCCCTCATTTTCTCTGTGAGCCAGTCGACCTGTAAACACAGCCAAACATCAGTGATGCTCCAAAATGTTTGCAGAAATGARCTGGTATGGACTGAGAAACACTTCCACAAGCGCTCTGAAACTAAGGGAAGTAAACAATCCTTACAAAGCATCAGCTGTATGATACAGTGCTCCACAAGCCCTGAAAGGAAAGGAACTAGCATTTATTCAGGAGCATTTATTCAGGAAAGTGTGGTTTTGCTCCAGGAATTATCAGAAATTAGACTGAGCACATGTTTACCTACTCTTAAAAGACAGTTCCTGTCAGCTGTATCACGTCTGCCTCTGTTGCTTTACATTAGACACATTCCAAAGGTTTAACTTATGGTCCTACTGAACTATTTCCAAATGGGAAAGCAACCAGACCTCTTAACCAAGCCAGGAAGTACCACACCCCTCTGATGGCTGCCGTACCTTTCTCTTGGTGTTACAGAAGATGACAGCCTGGGTGATGGTCAGCGTGTCATAGAGATCACACAAGGTGTCAAACTTCCACTCTTCCCTCTCCACAGCCACGAAAAACTGCTTGATTCCTTCGAGGGTCAACTCATCACTGCAGGGAAGAACAGCAAAAGGAGGTGAATGGCAGTCAGAAGGGCTGGATGTGCTTCACCACAGACCACACCTCTGCCCTGCCTGCTGTGGGCTGCTGGGTCCAGACAAAGTCCAAATTGTTTTTTGAAGTCCTTGGAAAGCTCTGTTCTAAGAAGGGCCTTGAACATTCCCTGTTCAGCAGAGACTGGAACTGCTCTGCTCCAGCCAGGCAGCTCCAAAGGGGAATATTGCTGTTCTCATCAGTTTTACATCCCAGGTGTTTCTCAATAAACAAAGTCTCAAGAAGCTTGAATGTACCAAATGGGCAGTGTAAGAGCTCAGGCAAGAGAGAGATTCCTCCTGAGGACCAGTGACACCACCAGATGCAAGCTACGCCTCCAAGAACATCCAGGATCAGTCTGCTAAAGGGGTTTTAGGCCTGCTATATAATAGGAAATTATACTAGGAGGCATAAAAAAATCCTCTGGGGAAGCCCAGGAATTGGGTAAGTGTGAAAGAGGGATTTCCACAAGGACAGACTGCTATTCATGGGGAGGATGAGGGGGCAGCCAGGCTGAGCAGCAGCACAGGACAGGGATAAAGTCAGGGAGACAAGTCAATCCCTGCTGGAAAACAGGACATGAGCAACATCTGCAAATGCTCAGGCAATAGTGAGAAGGAACTTGACTCTGTGTACGTATAAATCACTTAACTGTGAACTGCCCAGGGCTGGACAGACTCAGAGTTCCTGTTCTCCCCAAGAAAAGCCACTCACCGTTTCACCAAGATGCGGATGGGGTCTGTCATGAATTTGTTGGTCATTTCCAAGATTTCATGGGGCAAAGTGGCGCTGATCAGAACCACCTGCGTGGCYGGAGGCAGGTACCTGTACACATCATAAATCTGCTCCTTGAAGCCTGYGGTGCAAATCAAGCCACACACAACAGTGAGCACATCTTTCTCCCAAATATCCTCCTCTTTCTCAATCTGATCTAGGATTCAGTAGGTCTATACTATGGGATACATAAATGTGTGGATCAGCAATATCAGACAAGGCATATTATGTAGTTTAACCCATTACAGCCTATAATTAGCTATAATCATCTAATTTAGTAAAAAACAGTTTTCAGAAGTGGGCCTGCCAGCTGGGACARCCTATCATCTCAAAGAGGCAAGGAGACAGCAAGTGAAAGGGAGACAAATGTTTTACCTTTATTGAGCATTTCATCTGCTTCATCCAAAACCAGCATTTTGATGGCCCGAGTTCTTAAACTTCTGCGACGAATCATATCTGCAAGATTTCATTTTATGAGAAGAGAATACACTGAAAGCAAGTGAGCCCATACTGTTCCCATCACTGTCAGGGCATTTCGCTAGTGGAAGGACAGATGTGAGAAACACAAACTGCCAGGTGAACTTTATGTCAACASAATCCACAAATCCTGTTTGTGAGTCAGCCCATTTTGGCAACTGCTAATTTTTGTTTGTTTCACTTGTGGGGATTAGCTCACATTCTCCCAGTGACAGGAGCTTGTGTAAGGGCTGTGTGTTTCTCAGAGACCCAGAAGATGTGAGCTTAAAGCCAGCACTACCTTTGTGATAACTGCCAGGGGCAGAAAATGTGAAACTTCATGCAGTGAAACCACAAAGTATGAGCTGCAACTGATTTAACACAGAGGGAGCAACCACCAGGACACAGAAAATGTAGAGCTAATTTTGGCATTCATGGAGACCTGGCTCCTAWCCCCTCAAAGATTCTGAAATATTTTCTGGGACTGTAATATTTTCTCCTTAAAAACACTCTTTTTTCCTAAGCCACCACATAAAGAGTGACTGCAACAATGAACAACAAAATGTAAACAGAGAAAATAAAAACATCATCCCCCCACATTTTTCTCCAGACTTTTCCAGGTGCAACAGCAATAAGTTGCTACTTTGTTATACTTCACAACAAAGTTACATTATTGGTGTAACAATAAATGTGGTAATTTCCTTACCAAACACCCGGCCTGGGGTGCCAGCCACAACGTGCTGCCCATAATCCAGTTTGCGGATGTCCTCCCCCACGTTGGTGCCCCCGATGCAGGCGTGGCACTGCACGTTCATGTAGTCTCCCAGGGCAAGAAGGCCCTGTGTGGACACAAAGAAAGGAATTAATTACTGAAACTCTCCTGAGGCTGCATTTGTGAAGAGWTGCAGGTCTGTGGAATCATGCTGTGGTTTTTTTAAAGAGGTGTTAGCACAAAGAGCTAGGAGGGATTTTTTTAATGTCTGTTATCCCAGATTTCACCACAGCAGGCATTCAAACACTGGGAACTCAGTTCCTCAGGGATCACAACTGCTTTAGAAGAGCTGGCATTAAAATCTCAGTTAGGGCAAAACCTCAGACTGCTGAAGTAATGAATCTAATGCAGATGAGCAAACAGCCCCTCTCAGATGATTGTTTGTTACTATTTCTCTCAGGAACAGAGAGAAAAAGTGGAATCTGTGCTTTGAGCTCTGCTGGGGAAACACCAAAGCATTGTCCCCAGGCCTTGCCAGTGCCTTCCAGACAGGGATTGAAATGYTCCTACCTTCTGAATCTGCACAGCCAGCTCCCGAGTCGGTGCCAGGATCAAGGCCTGGGTCTCACGAACCTGGTTAAAACAGGGGATCACACGGGAGTTAATCACAGCCCAGAGAGCCAAGAAAACAAGAGATGATGGATTCACAGTACTCTGAATGTCACAGCTGAAGGATTTATCACAGAATTCTGTGCTAAAAAAACCAAACCTGTGTACTTTTCCTGCAAAATAGAAACRAATTTCAAACCCTTCAATTCTGCTGTTTGGTTCAGATACACACCTTTCATTGCACAAGGTTTCCAAGACAATRTTTTTAAGTGTCACCTCCGAAAAGTATTATRAGAACTTTGTAGAAATTAAGCAAAAGCTGACCTTTCCATTTAGACTAAGCAATCTTTATTTTTATGTCACCAGACAGTGATAGATGTGCAACAATCCAAGCCTTAAGAGGATACCACCCCACAGAAAACCATCCTTTTATTCAAYAGCACCTACACATCCAAGCTGCACCCCAAAACTATTGGATGGACATGATGCAAAACAAAAGCAAATATATGTCAGTCAAAAATCCAGGTTTGAYTCTGTGCAATGTGTGTCAATTGTTCAGACAGGCTGATGATGCYATTAGGACTGTCTGAAGACAATTCTGYTTGCWAAGAGATTAATTTAGCACTCTAAAAGGTGAAACAGGTCAGCTGTYAAAGCCAACTTTATGATTACACGACTTTATCTGAACTTATTTTGCCAGGCTGGCTTTAACAGTTAAATTGTTACAGAGTAGAGTCTGGCGAAGTTTTCAGTCAGAATTCTGTCTGAGATTCAGACATAATTAAAAGATTTCACTGCCCATAATTAAAAGATTTCAATACTAAGCCTCATTTATTCAGTCTTAACACGCTTTTATGATGAAGAACAGTGATTTAGTAAAATTTTTAGCACGTGCTGTGAAATTACCTGTATATCCAGGCATTGTAGAACCGAGATGGAGAATGTTGCTGTCTTCCCCGTTCCTGACTGTGACCTGAGAAAGAGATCTTTGGTGAACACTCTGAATGTCTGGACAAACAGCACAGGCAATTTAAACACATTTCACCCCTCTGCTCTTTCCCACCCCTCMATTGCAAAGAACTCAACAGTGCCAACAAAGGCTTGTTATGATCAGAGCCAGATCTGCTGTCAAGCAACTCTGAGAACTGCAGTATCAGGGACAGRGCACTCCAGAGTCCCCAGCTCTGGCATCTTTACTCCTTATTAGCCTAGCATTTTAACTTTCTGCCATCTGTCACACATATACTTTTTCCAAGCAAGTGACAGACAAGCCAATGAAATTTGCAAGGCTCATAATTCCCACTAGGGACAAAGTATTTTTTTTTCAGTGGAGTGCATATCATTCTTTGTCTCTTAAGCTATGATTTGTTTCTTAAGACATATTTTTTACAGTGACTGAACCTAATAAACTTTAGCATTAACAACTGTTAGGATCGCACCAAGTTAGGCAATTTCACTGTTTTGCCTGCCATGTCATCAAACCACAGAGTGGTTTGGATTGGAAGGGAACTTGAAGAACATCCAGCTCCATCCCGCCTGCCGTGGGCAGGGACACCTTCCACTAGAGCGGGTTGCTCAGAGCCCCATTCAGCCTAGCCTGGAACGCTTCCAGGGATGGGAAATCCAGAGCTGTCCCAGTGTCCCAGCACCCTCAGGTTATTCCCCACACCCTGCCAAGCACCAGCCCAGGCCCGCAGTGGCCGATCCCGCTTGCAGCCAATGTGACCGGCACCCYCCGGCCGCACTCACTGGGCGATCACGTCCCTGCCCTTGATGATCTGCTTGATGGCTCGCTGCTGGATGGCCGACGGCTTCTCGAACCCTGCCAAGGGGGCGAAGGGACACGGTCAGCGCAGGCCCCGCCACAGACCGGCCGCACGGCGCAGGCGCGGCGCCCACATCCGGGCCCTGCCGCGGCCCCCAACCCCCCGGGCCTGCGCTCGTCCCCTCAGCCCCGCGTCCCTCGCCCCTTCCCCCTCCGTCCCCGCCGCCCACCGTAGGCGTAGATGCCGCGCAGCAGGTCCTCCCGCAGGCCCATGGTGTCGAAGGTGGGCGTCACGTCCACCTCCTCGCTGGTCTCGAACTCCACTTTGGTCATGTCCTCCTCTTTCATGAGGCGCTTCCGCGCCGAGCCGCCCCCGGACCCCGCGGACCCCGCCATGGCCGCGCCGCCGCCGCCGCTGCCGCACAACGCCCGCCGCGCGCGCCTTCACCGCCACTGCGCCTGCGCGGGGGGACGGGCGGGGGAGGGAGGGGCGCGCCGTGCGCGTGCGCGGGGTGCGCGTGAGGCCGCGGGGCGCGCGCGCGGCACCACGGGATGGCCGGCTCTGAGGGGACCGTGGAGCCCCGGGTGACACCGGAACGCGTCCGGGTGGCTCTGCAATGGCTCCGGAGAGACACGCTCCTGCCTGGGCACACTGTTCCAGTGCAAACAAACTGCTCCTCGTGCTGAGGTGGAACTGGTTGCGTTTTAGTTTATGGCTATTGCACCTGTCGCCTGTGAAAAGAGCCTGGCTTCATCCTCTTGTCACCCGCTTTTGAGATATTTGTATGTATTGATGAGATCACTTCAGTTTCCTCCTCTCCAAACAGGCCCAGCTCCCTCAGCCTTTTCTCAGGAGAGATGGGCCAGTCCCATAAACATCTTTGCCACCCTCTCCAGTAGCTCCTTGTCTTTCTTGCCCTAAGGAGCCCAGAACTGGGCACAGCACTCCAGAATTGTCTCACCAGGGCTGAGTACAGAGGCATCATCACCTCCCTGACCCGCTGGCGATGCTCTTCCAAATTCACCGCAGGAAACGCATCCAGAAGGCTGCACGGGGAGCTGGGCACGGTCTGCGCATGCGCGGGCGTGAAGGCCGGGGTAGGCGGTGCCGAGTGAAGCCGAGAGGAGCCGAGTGAAGCCGAGTGGGGCCGAGTGAAGCCGAGAGAAGCCGAGCGGGGCCGAGCGAAGCCGAGAGGGGCCGAGCCGAACTGAGCCGAGCCTACCAGACCCTAGCCGAGCCGATCCGATCCGATCCGATTTGAGCCGAGCCGAGCCGAGCCGAACCGAACCGATCCTGCAATATCCCGCATCCCTGCGGATGCGTTTTCCCGTTTGCCACGGTGTGTCAGTGTCTCTCTAGCAGCCAGGACTCAGCACTCCGTGGGATGAGTTTGTAAAAAGGATCCTGGTTGATGGCCTCGATCTGCAGCTCCGTGAGGTGGCTTCCATTTACCTTTGGGTAAGGAACAGTAAGTCATTGCCAGTTCCCTACACACAGGACAGTTTCAGGCACGAGTCCAGATGTGTCACACTTAGAAAGGTTTGTCCATCCATTTCCCCCCACCCTACCTCCCTGAAAAATAGGTTTTACTGAGAACAGTTCAGGCCAAGATGTTTCTTTTCACATGGGGGTGATTTCATAGACATCAGTCAGGCATCTGAGGGTGGTGACCTGGGGAGAGTTTTTCACTTGTCAGTCGGTTTTTAGGTGTGGTCTGTACTACAGCCACTGCACGGTGACTGAAAGGCTTCCTTGGGAACTGCCTGAGTAGGATCCATCCCTGTTTGRTGGTGTGGGATGGTGATACAGAACAACAGAGGACTGTTGAGCATCATCTTTTATGGGAGGGTGCACATCCTACCAGAGGAAATTCTAATTCCACCTCAGTTCTAACAGTGACCTCAGAAGTGCTAATATCTCTKCACCTCACATGTACATGTGACACAGATTGTCCTCTTTTTAGTGCATGAACGAGCTTCATCCATATTTCGTTTGTTTGATATAAATTACTTCTTTCTTCTTAATGCTTTCAGTTCAAGGACTGGCAAGACATWTACAAATGCTTTTGAAGTAACTCCACGTTAATGCACTGAGGTGGAAGTGAATCTCTGACTACCCTGACAGCCGGGACAGCTCCATCCAGGATCCTGAGCAAAAAAAAAGAATTATTTCAGGTTCTTCTGGCTGAAGACTTTGAGGTAACAGCTCTCTCAAGATAGGCTTCTACCAAATCTGGTGTGAAACTGGTGCCTTWGGAGATGCTAGGAGTTCTGTATCAGCTTTCTGCATTCTGCCTTTTGGTCAAACAAAATGTTGGCTGGCACTCCCCATCTGATAGTTTTCACAAGACCCTGTAAGCCATGTAACTTTCAGTTGGTCTTTCTGTGGATACTGGGTGTTGATGGGTTAGCAGTGACACCAAACAATGGTCATGCCTGCAAATCTGCTCTTTGTAGGGCTGCTCAGGACATTTCCCTCCTGGYAGCTTGGGGTTGTTTCTAAATTGTTCTTCAGTATTGATTTGGTCTCTGAAGTTTCCTTTTGGTATCAAAAMCCAGCAGTTTTCCTCTGCCAGTTTGGCTCCACTGACTTATCCCTGCTGTTTTTTTTTTTTTCCTCAGCATCAGAGGGGAGCACTCAGGGAAGCAGCCTGTCCTCCTGGCCAAGCTACCTGGGCCCACATCACTTCTCCAGCATCAAAAAAGGCTCTGGATTTGCCAAGCCTCAACTTGTCATTGCCACYTGGAAGAATTTAGAGGAGATCCTCAGGGTCCCTGGTGCTGCTTGGATCAGTGGTGGTGGGTAAAGTGAGCAACTGCCTGGGGTGGGAGAAGCATTTGCAGTGAGGTTTAGGATGGGTTTGGTCACCCCAAGTCTGGGAGAAATCTGGGATGGATGTGATCTAGGCTTATTTGTGAGATTTGAGGGCATCTCTGAAAGACTGGAGGAGGGTCAGATGGTGCAACTACAGAAATCCTGTTGGAACTGTTAGAAGAGGGAGGAATTGATCTCAGTYTGTGCTGCTCTTGCAGAGGTGGAGCTGGTGAGCCTGGCAGGGCTGCCTGCAGCTTTGGACAACACACTCATGGTCCCCAGGAGTGCCCTTCAGCACGCAGCTGTCACCTCCTATGGATACAAACTGCAGTGCCTCTGGTGAGGGTGAGCTCCCTGCTGCTCTGTGGGGTGCATGTGGGGTCTCTTAACCCCCTCCTGGTTGTGTCTGCAGGATCCAGGTGAGGCAGATCGCCAGGGAGAGGGACAAGGCGAGGCTCAGTCTGGAGAAAGCAGAGAGACACTGCCTGCAGCTGGGCAGGGAGCTGGATGAGCAGTACATTGCCCTGGAGCACACCCAGGGCAAGCTCAGGTAGGAGGGGTTCTTTTGCTGGGGTGGRGAAAATGTGCCCACAGCCTCTCCCTTTCATCCCAGTCTCTCTTTTGAATCTCTCACTTGTTTTGCCAACGTGTCAATGGCAGGAAAATCCTTGAAGGCCCCCCTCCACACACCATGGTCTCAGCATCCTTCCAATCCAGCTCTCATCTCCTGCTTTGTCTGTACTTTGTGGCTATCCAGGAATATGCTCYATCTGTGCCAGCTGTGCTGCTTTTCTCCCCCCAGGGATTTTCAGGCAGAAATAGAGGCAAAAGAGCTGCTCTTGCAGCAAGCAGTGAGTCACCAGGTGAAGCTGGAGGCTGATACACGTCTCCTYCAGGGCAAAGAGGCCAGCCTGCAAGGGAGACTGAACCATGTGATGAAGGTAAGTAAAACTGCCCTGGATCAAACATCTTTGCTCCTTCAGGGGCAGCAAAGCAGAGGTGGTGACAAATATAGATGGTTCATGTTGGTGTTGTTGGGAAGGATGGGAATTTTGTGCAGAAGAAGCATCAGCCACATCCATACTATTGCATTAAATGCAGAGCCTGTTACCTTGCCATGACATTATCAAATGGATCTGTTGTCTTTTGGGAGTGGTTTAGCCCTTGGTAACACCTGAAAACCAAAGCTAAAATTGTGCCAGGAACCATGCCAAAAGCAAAGGTGATGGTGTCTGCATGCTGGGATTACCCCAGTTCTGTTCAGTGCAGAATACAGATGGAGATAGCACAGGCCTTGCTGTGCAGAATACAGATGGAGATAGCACAGGCCTTGCTGCCTTTGTCCAGGGTGTCCTGGGAGCTGTGCTGTTTTTGGCATGCTGATGTGCCAGTTGTTTTACAGCTTCCTGCTGAGGACCTGATAAACCCATCCTGCCGTGTCAGGACCTGCTGCATCAAGAAAATCTTCATTTTATCTGCAGGAGAACACACAGCTGCAAAACAAGGTCACAGAGATGGCTGAGAAACTGTCAGCCTCTGAGGAAATGGTGTTGGAGCTGCAAAAAGAACTCAACCACATTGTGAAGGATAAGGTAACCTTTCTCTGTTGCAGTTAAATAGAAACTTTTCAGAAGCTCTTAAAAAAATTGATCTTGCATGTTTTGGATCAGTTGCTATGATCTCCCCTTCTGTGATCTCTCCTGCACATTAATGACAACCTGGAAAGCTTGGGGAAAAAAAAAAAAAGGGGGGGGTGAGGAAAGTTTGCAGTTGTAGAGAATTCTACAGATCTGCAATCTGCAAGTGAAAACTTTGGAGTTTGGTTTCCAGAAGAGTTTTATTTTTTCACTAATGTTGAATTAAAGGGTTTGTTTTAGTATTTTCCACTCCTAAAATGAATCTGGGAAAAGAAATGAGTCTGCAATCTTGTTACATGGAATAACCTGCCTGTATTTTGGTATCTCACATGTGGAGAAAAATGTTTTTCCTCCTCTTTCTGACCACCCCACAGGTGATGGATCCTGTAGGGAGTCTGCTGTTGAATCTGTGGGTGTAGCACCAGTGATTTTGTAGAGCTTTGGACTCTCCATTTGCAGAGGTGATAATTCTSTTGATGAGAAGTGTTTCCTTGTGCTTGTGCAGCTGGAGCAGGGGGAGCCCCACAGCCCAGAGTTCCTGACACAGAACGAGCACTTTGCTGAGATTGTCCTGGAGTACRAGCGGCAGTGCCAGGTACGTGTGGAGAGCTCTCCAGCAGTGCTGATGTGACAGTGCTGCTCTCTGCAGCACATCTCTTGGGCACTCTGCTCTGGGGGAGTGCAAGGGGGCAGAGGGATCCCTCTTGCCTTGCTCAGAGACCTGGCTCCTCACTCCTGAAGCCCTCCTACAAAATGGRTTGTTTGCCTTGGTGAGATTTGGGCATGGCAGTGGATCATAAATGCCTTCCTGCCCACATCCAAGGACTATTTTGTTAGGGAGCCATGTGCCTCTGTTCCTGGACTTCTTGAGCACAAGGAGAAAGCTGTTCTCCTTATTTGGGAAGCATGTTACCAGCTAAAGTCTTCTATCTTTTTGTTTTTCACTTCCCTTCTCCTTGCCCCCACTTTAAAACACCCAACAAAACTTGTTCCTGCTGGACTCTGCTAGAGAGTCAAGGTGAGCCAGTCCAGATATCTGGTGTGTGTGTGTGTGTGTGTGTGTGGTCCAAGAATTGGTGCTGTGTGTATTGTATCTGCTGCAGTGTTGTGCTCCCTCCCAGGGCTTGGGACTCTCTGGGGCATGAGCACAACATCTGTTTCCTTTCTCCCATTTTTAAGTAACTTGTGTATCTTGCATGTTGTGAGTTGCTGGGTGCTCTGTTCTTCGAGTCCTGTGCTTGTCACATTGCCCCTCTGTTCCCAAGTGCTGTGGGGACACACATCCCCCCAGTAAGGGCTGAAATGGAGACTCTCAGCAAAGCCATTCCATGGATGCATCAGGCAGCCCCTCCTGAACCTGTAATTAAAGGCGAAGGTTCTGGAGCTTTATCTGRTGCAGCATTGCTCCAGGTGGCACCAGAGGGTTGAATATGCTCRCTGCTGCAATTTTTCCTCCCGTTGAGCAGCCCCAGAGTTGTTCATGGGAATGCTGATGGATGGAGAGGTTTGGCCTTCAGGCTTCAGCTGCCCCTGTGAAGGCACCCACTCGGGTTTATCCTTTACCCTTGCTGAATGCTGTCAGCCTCCCYCTTCCTGTTTAGAATGGAGCTGAAACAAACTGGGTTTGCATTTGTGTGCACCTGCTCAGTAATATTTATTAATTGGAAGTATCCTAGTTCATAGTCTCTTGCATCAGTTTCCTGGGTGGCAGGATGTGGGATGTAATTTGGTATCTGTTCAAAGTATATGGTCCAGAAAAAGGCAGGATGCCTTGTATGTTGTTGCTTCCAGCCTCGTGCTGTGCTTCCCATGGGATCAGCACCTTCTTAGCCTGTTTTATTCCTTCTGCAACCTGTAAATGTTCCCTCCCAGAGGCCTGTGGGCCTTCCTCCCGTGTAAATAAAGCTGGTTGCCTTGTCTGCATAGAGTAGTACTTGTTGGCCATCCTGCATGCCCACGGGAGAATCTTGAGGATGTAAACACAAACCTCTGGGCTTGTGCTGAAATCATGATGTTTCTTATGTGTTGGAATATAGCAATGGTTGTTTAGGTCAGGAGGGTGTCAGGAGGCCTAACCCTCTGAGGTGTCTGCAAAAACCCCCTGATTTTGTGTGCTTTTGCATTCAGGAGCAGTTGATTTGTGGTTTAGAGTGTCCACAAGTGGTGGTCTTTGTAGTCTGGGGGCTGTAGTTCTTCTTTGACTTTTCCAGATGTTCTTCTCATGCCTGCCTTTGCTTGGGAAGGAAGAAAATTCCCCCTGTGCTGGGGCTGGGGGAGGCTGTCCATGCTSTGTCSTGTGTCCTGAGCAGGGTTTGTTTCAGGTGCTGTACGAGCAGAACACAGCGCTGCGAAGGGAGCTGCACAGGCTGCAGGACAGCAGGGCTGAGGGAGGGCTGCCAGCAGCAGGTAATGTGCATGAGGGCTCAGTGCCCACCTTCTCAGCAAGAACTAAATTCCCTCTGGATCCAAGTTTATGTGGGAACGTGGGGAGGATTGTTGTGCCTGAGCTGCTGCTGTCAGTTCTGGTACTGGGCAGCCATGGGAGGGAAGAAGGAGATGGGTGGTGGGGAGGAGGAGGAAAGGAGGCTTTTCCAGCTCGAGTGTTGGTGATGGTAACCTGTGAACTWGGCAGCTGTGGGTGAACAGGCAGATTTTCACTGTTGAGGATGTTGAGGAAACACAATGTGAGAAAGGAAGTTTTCCCAAACTGTGGTTGGAAGATTCAAGTTGAGCATTAGATAAAAGCTTCTGGCCAAGTGGGCTGATGCAGSCCTGGGACTGGTTGCCAGATAGAGGGGCAGTCTCTAGTTTTTGGGGTTGTATGGACTGGATGAAGCTGCAGCCMTTCTGATCAGTCCTGTCTTGTAGCCCTGTCCTCACAGGGTTCCTCTCTGCCAACACACCCCTCTCCAAGCCCTCTTTTTCCTACTTCTGTGTTCACAGAGATGTCACTCCCAGTGGAGCAGCTCCAAGAGCAGCTGCAGGACCTGAAGGTGCAGCTGGAAACTGAGGTGAGTGGGGTGGGGAGAGATGTCCTGCCTGCTCACAAAGCTGCTGCAGGATGACTGGTGAGACTCCTGCTCCAGTAGGGTTGCAGGAGAGAGAACTGACGTTGGGGAGCAGGGTGGTGCCTCATCACTTTGTGTGGGGTTATTTTATGTGTTTCTCCAGCCTGTCTCAGCTGGTGGGAGGGTTTGGAGCACTCACTGGCTGCAAAGGCTTTGTGGAAATCGCTGTGACCTTATGAAATGTTTGTGTGGGTCTTGTGGGGAGCCAGATATCTGAGTGTTGCTGTCACAGTGACATCAGGGACATCACCTAGAGGTGAAGCAGCCAGGTGTCTCCTGATGGCATGGGCTGTATCAGAGCCCTGTCACCCTGGCCTTGCAGCACACTTCTTACCTGCTTGCTCTGAGGTGAGAGTGTGAGCCCAGCCCCTTCTTTAGACTTTTCCCTGTGGAAGCTCATGGGAGAAGCCTCAGTTTCCAYGTTTACTCCTCCTGCTGAACTGAGAGGTCAGTGATATTTGCTGGGTTTCTGTTCCAGCACTGCAAGAGAAAATCCTAAACTGCTACACAGGTGACAGAACAGTTCAAGGAGCACAAAGCTGCCTACAGATTCTTCTGCCTGCTTTGTGCACATCAAATCCTGGAGTTTCTGGTGTTCACAGGGGAGCTGTGGGGAGCAGCAGCTTCTCATCCCCACATCCTGACAAGGAACCACTCTGCAGTGGAGGAAGGATATGAGGAACAGTGCAGATGATGCCCTGGCCTTTGGCAAAMCTGCCTCTACTTGCTAGATGATCACAACTTGCTATCTTAAAAGCAGTAAAAAGTGTCTTAAATTTTTCTCTATAGCCCAAAACAGACTGGCATTTGAAAGAATGAGGTTGTCACTGGRTGACTGYTTATYTTCCTTTCCTCCTGCCTCTTYYCTGCTGTGTCTCCCTTTGGGAGCASAGTTCCCCTTGGCAATACAYRAGCAGAGGATTTTGCTAGGTCATTATCCCTGTTTTAGGGTGAGATGTGGGGTAGGTGAGGGAGAAAGGAGGTGACTTGGCTGAGATCTGTGGTGTACCAGGAAAACAAACCCAAATAACAGGAATACAAGGCATTTAAGCTGTTTTATCTCTGGTGAATGGCAGATGGACTGACTGCAGAGRGGAGCTTTCAGAGTTGCTGGAAAAGATGTAATGGCTGTGAGTCTTTGAGAAGTGCAAAAAGTGCGGGAACTTTGTGTAAAGTTTAACAAATTGCCTTGACTTTGCAACATAAAAACCCTTTTGTGYTGCATCTCCAGCAAATGTACATTCAGAGGCTGGCTGGGCTTTTCAAGCTGTGATATCAAACCCAGACCAGCAAAAGGGTTTTTGTATTTAGGAAAGATGCAGCAGTGGAAGCRTAAGAAAAAAGACCAAGTCTCTGTGGAAGCAGAGGCAGCTAAAATTGTAAGAAAAGGTTAATGGTGAACAAGCCAAGATGTGTGAAATGCTGGCTGTTGTGTATAAAAAGATTCAAAAGGCACCAGGATGAAATGGGAGAAGATTRAAAAGGGATCAGGATGAAATGCAGAGAGAGTGGGACAAAGTGTCTGAAGGGCTGTCCTCTGGGGGGAAAGAAGCTGATCCCCTAAGACTCAGATGAGCAGGTAGACCAAAATCTTGTGTTGCAAATTCCTCACCAAAGGGACAGAGAAGAAATGAAAAACGGTGTGATGGACAGAGCAGTGCAGACAGTGCAGATGTTTGTTGTAACAAATGGCCTGTCCAATCTAGAAGCTGGAGCCAAAGTGGGAATCATTTGTCAGGGAGAAATGGAATCTTGACAGACAAGAGGATGTGCTTGGGAAGGAGGCAGAGTTAAATGCCTTCACACAGCAGACAGAGCAGCATCTCAGCACATAGAGCTGACCTGCAGGGTGGGAAGAGGAGGAAAAAAGCTCCGGGAGACAAAGTGGTGTAACAGCATGGGAGGAAACATGACATTCAAGCTGTCAAAATAGAGCTGGAGAGGAAAAGGAACAGGTTTAAACTGGAGCTGATGCAGCTCAAAGATGTCATGCAGTAGTTGGAAAATGAACCCAGAGCTCAAGAGTGTGAGGTTTGAGTGCCAAGGCCGTTTGCAGAGCTAAGATGCTGAAAAAAAAAAAACAACTCAGATGCCTTGTGAGAGACAACATTGCTTAACACCACGATGGTGCAGAACACTAACAGCAGTTGTGTTCTCTCTGGATTTTCTGACAGCAGCTTTGTTCTGCCCTGTTACTATTGCAGTAGTAACATGAAGTGGACTATGAACTAGGATACTTCCAATTAATAAATATTGCTGAGCACAAGTAGACAAATGCAAAAGCTGTTATGTCTTTTACTGACTGGGCTGAGTCACCTCTTGGGGCAGAGACACCTTGACTCAGTCCTGGATCAATTCAGGGCCATATCTGTTTTGGCTTGGCTTTGCTTCCTGCTGCAGGTCAAAACCAGATGTGGGATACCCAAAACAGGGCTCTCCTCGTGGGGRCTGTGCTTTGCTGCTCTCTGGCCTGAGGTTGATCATATCCCTCTTCCCAGCAGGAAACATGGGAATGAGTTGGGTAGAGAGAAGGTTAAGAGTTAAGAGTAAGAAACCATGAACYCCAACTGACAGGCTCTTGGCTGAAGGATTTAGAGCAACACAAACTGCACCTGCTCATAGAGGAGAGGAAAAGTGTTTATTTCAAACGTTCAGACCCAGTCTTGCTTTAAAGAACCCCCTTCATCTTATAACTTGTAAAGCAGTAAAAATTCATGCGACAAAAGCCACTGAAGGTCTTACAGAATGGAAAGTCTTTAATGACTGACTGCTTTCATTCTGATTTTTCTCACTCCCAGAATCAAACCCCCATGCTCACATGTTGGACGTGTCAGTCTTTGTTGCCTCTTTGCATGATTTGTGTTTTGTTTTTTTTCTCTCAACCTTTTCAGAGTGAGAAGGGCAAGGAGGAGCTCTCTCACCCAGATTTCAAGAGGCATCAGCTGGGCTGTGAACCCCCTGAGCACAAGGATGRCCCTGGCACTGCCCAGAGGCTTGTGAAGGCTGAGTGGCTGCAAGGAGCAGAGATTGCTGCAAGGCTGGAGCACCACCAGCAGCATGCAGCATGTTGGATGGAGATGGAGCTGCTCCAGCAGCAGCTCCAGGCCTCGCAGGAAAAGGTGGGTGTCCTTCATTTGGTGGCAGGCTGCTGAGTGGCCTCTGGGATGTTGGTGTGGGCTGTGCTGGACACCTTCCCCAGTCAGAACAAAGCTGTCCTTTCCCTCTTTGTGTGGACAGAGGATTGTCCCTCCTGCTCAGATATGGCCAAAGCCAGTTTGGTGCAGCTGGGGACAGTCCTTGCTTGCAGCTGCCCCTGTGAAATCCCATCTCTTGCCYTTGTGGCCCTTGGTGCTGGGATTCCCTCCCAGAGGATCCCTCCAGCAACTCCTGCTGCTCACTGCTCACCAAGGGTAGCATTTCTCAGCAGAGGGTCTCTGTTTCTCCTTCTGCAGCTCTCAATCCCCTCAATCCCTTGCCTTGCAGGCTGCCCAGTGAGCACCCATGGTCCTGCAGCTCTACTGTGAGAGCTGAGACAAGGGCTGAGGGTGCTGCATAACCTCTCCTCTCACCCAAAACACACCCTGGGCCTGTCCCACTGTTGGCTCAAAGCTGTAACCAGCTGTCAACCTCTCTGTGTTACAGCTTTTGGAAGCCAAAGCAAGCCTGAGCCTGGCCCAGAGCCAGCACGCCCTGCAGCTGCAGCAGGCCAAGGCCCAGATCAACARCATGGTGCCAAAGCAGCAGTTTGAGCAGCTGCAAAACACCTTGAGAGAGGAACAGTGCAAGACTCAGCAGCTCCAGGAGAGCCTCCAGCAGCAGGCTGAGCAAACGTGCAGGCAGCTGCTCAGGACCCAGGTAARGAGGGAATTGCAGCTCAGCCAAGGGTGCTGTGAAGGGAACACTGCCTGTGCTTGAATCCACCACAGGTTTGGGTGGGAGATGCTGTGCATAAAAWACCCACATGGAAAATGTACTTACCTTCAAATTCAACTTTAATTTTTCATGAACCCAGTCACTGCCCTGCACTCAAAAAGGTGTGTTTATCTCTGGGACACTGAGCAACCAGCTGTTGGGTTGTGAGTTTGTCTTCTGGGCAAAAAAACCAAATTATAACCTAAGGAATTATAATGAGCACACACAAGGACTGCATCCAAGGAGACGATACCTCTTCTTGGACATTGGGTGAGGGGAGGCCAATGGCTTATTTTTATAGACAATATCACTGGAAAATCTGTGCCTTGTCTTAAAACTGGTTGGGTGCAGACAGAGGGAAGGTTGCACTGCTCCAGACATYTGTCCTACTGCTCTTTGTATGCTGCACCTCTGATGTGAGGGTCTGTGAACAGGGTGCTGGGGAATTGTACAAGCTTAGGGTTGCCAGAGGCCAGCAGAGTGCTGGGACAACTCAARGACAGGCTTTGTTGCCCACTGCAGGAGGAACATGAGCATCTGCTGCAGGCAGCTGTGGAGCAGGCAGAGGGGCTGGAGCACAGTCTGAGGAATGCTGAAGCTGTGCTGGCAGAGAGGGCAGCTCAGCTCAGAGATGCCCAGGTGAGAGCAAGAGGGGCCAGTCCTGTGTGACCCTGCCCATCTCGTACCCCTGCATGGGATGCTGAACTGAACCTCCTGTCCCTGCTCCAGGCCCAGCTCTCCAGGAACAAACTGCTGATTGAAGAGCTCCGTGGGGAGAACAGGAGGTTTGCAATGGCCCTGCAGGCTGCTGAGCTGAAGCAGAAAAGCATGGAGGAAAAGAACCAGCTGCTGGAGGAGCAAGCCTCAGCTCTGAAGCAGCTTATTGCAAAAATCACACCAGCATCTCTGAGTGGGTGATGGGAYATCTGCAGTGGCAGCCCCTGGTCCTGGCCAGGTTGTTGGTCAGGTGTGGAACAGGAGGTATGGCTGGGTTGGGAAATCAGCCTTGTCCTCTCTGGTCTTGCCAGGATTTTCCTGTGCAGAAAACAGAAGATGGGGAACCCAGAGCCCTTTAAGGAAATTTGTCCTGCAGATAGSTGCATTTTCCAGCTGAAAGCAGCAGCCTTGGTGCCTTTCTCAGTGGCAGTGTGCTGTTATGTCAGGTCTGTCTCAGGGCAGCCATCTCTCATGGTTTTCTTTGGCACAGTGTTTGGTGATGATGCAGGTGCTCCCTCTTTGGAGATGGTTGATGTTGGAGCCACAGTTACACCTCAAAAGCCAGGGCAGAAGGGCTTGCAGGTCCCTGTGCCTGGCTCACTCTGAGCAGGAAAGCTCTGTTGTGGCATTAAAATGTTTGTGATGTTGCAGCACCTCCTGCCATGCCCAGTCTGCTCTGTATTTCAATAACCTTCCCCACCAGTTGCTGAACTTTTACTCCTCTGCTGAGCTGTTCTCAGGGTCTGGAAAGACTCTGGCCCTCTTAGAGCCTGAGCCTGGGATCCAAAACCAACCAGACTGTTGTCTCTGCAGKGAGCAGAACTGAGTGATGCCATGGTGCCCCAGGCATTTATCCTGTTCCTGCATTCTTCCATTTGCTTTTTCAGCTCCAGTCTGGGTTGGGGCCCAAGCAAACCTCTAGCCTTACCTAGGGCTGATACTTTTGCAAATATTCTGACACTGTGCAAGAGCTGAGCTGCTCCATTAGAAAAACCACACAGAGAAAGCAGCTCTTCAGCCTTGTTCTGCTTTTGTGCTGTCGGGAATCCTTAAAACCCTCTGCTCCCTTTCCCACCGCTACTCCAAACAGCCCCAGGCCTTGCCAGACCAGTGCTCTGGGATAGGAGATTCTTCAGAGAAACARAGGCACAGCCCAAGCACACTGGAGAAACCCAGGCCCATGGCCCAGTCTGTAATGATCATTCACACAGCACCTCAAGAAACAACTTCTATGGGGCTCTGATGGGAGATGAGACTAATCCTGGAAAGCAGCTTGTGCAGCCTTATCTGACACTTGGAGGAGCAGTTCCACTGAGAKACTTAAATAACATCACACTGCAGGATCGAGATGGGTTTGGCTGGAGATTAGAGTGCTGAATGAACACCACCACATTAACTCTTAAAACCCAAGAGATTGAAGCAATTCTTTATTTTGCAGCCACAGAGCTTTCCTGGCTTGTAGAGCCCAGTCAGCTGGTGTCTTACTCCCATGAACAGCATGAACTACTCCAGACAAAAATGCATTCACAAACCCTGGTTATGGGGCTTGGATAGTGCCTCCTCCCCACTATCCTGGATTGYTCCATTACCACTATGCACCCCATGCTCATGAGGAGCTGACCAATGTGGTTTTAAGGCACCAAAGGCTGTTAGGAGGAGTGACAGGGTGCCTCTGCAGAAATACTGAGGTGTCTGAAGTCCTGCACACACCAAAGTTTGGTCCCCATCGTGGGCAGGCCACCAAGGCAGAGTGTCCCTTCTGTTCTGCACCCTTAGGACAGAACGTGCTCCAGGACTCCTTGTCTGATTAACTGCTCACATTTCCATCGGGGCAAAAAATGCTGCACAGAAACACACAAAAACCCTCCTTGAATTTGTTAAATTTGTTGCTGCACACAACCAGCTCTGTTTGTTGTGCTGTAAATCCAGTGCCTCACGGCACCATGAGCTGCAGCCTGGACCATGCACACAGCTTGCAGTATATGAAAGGACTGGGACGTGCTGCAAGGCCAGGATAAGCAGGGAGATGTCACTGGAGTGAAGGGGAAGGAAGAGAACAGACCACACTCGTGTCACAGGTACCTGGCTGTTCTTCTTCAACAGGATGGTAGTGCCATCATCAATCTCAAATTCCCCATGGTCCTTTAAACACCGCACCTGCAAAGTGGGAACACAGCTCTGTCAAGAGTCCATTGGGAAAAAAAAACCCACAGTCCCCCCAGGTGACAGGGGGAACGTGTTTCCAGTTGATTTAGTTAGTTAAGTTTCTGCAAAAACTTCTTACTGGATAACAACCCACCCCACCACAAACTCCCTGCAGACCAGAAATGCCATCTTTCAACATAATTTGTGCTCTTGGTAGAAGGAGTAAAATACTGGTAGGCAGAGTAAAAGATGCCTGTGAAAGCTTTGGTGCTCTCAAAGGCTTTTCTTGATGAGCAGATTTGGGATGGGGATGAAATGCTTGAAAAGAGATGGTCAGGAAAAGGTTTATTCACAGACAGAAACCAGAAATCATGCACTTACCTCAATGTACAGGCTTTTAGGAGGTTTAATGTCCTGTGTGAGGTCCAGTCCCTCCTCTCCTCCTACTGACTTCATGTAGGTAGCCAGAGACTTTTTGTACCGACTGAACCACTCCACCTGTGGRMATTAAYAGGKTTRTACCCATACACAATRAATACACAAAAAAATTACTTACARAAAKGCATGTTAAATGTCACGTTTATATRAAAATACTACCCARTTYTGAYTGCTCTAAATAATCCATCAGGAGGAATAAATGGAAAGAGGGGAAGGGTTTGAAGCAAGGCTGACTCACTTCCTCAGCTGACATGTGGAACTGGATGGTGTTGGGCAGAACGCTGCCATACTCCCACCTCAGTGCTCGGATCCGCAGCAGCCGGTCGTACCTAGGGGAAGAAATGGGGCAAACCCAAAAACTCTGCTGAGGTGAGTGCTGGCAACATCCCCAGGCAGCACTGAAACGTTTTACTTTTTAAAATCATCTAAACTTTTAAAGAGCAGCAGGAAGCAGAGCCTTCTCTTTGTGGTAGTACCAGCAATGAACACAAGGAGAACCAGCTCCACTGCTGTCCCTGGGGACCCTGGAGATGGCAAAAAGGAGGCAGCAGCCCCCGCCTGCGCCCGCCGCACTCACAGATAAGCCAGGAGGCAGCGCTGATTCCGGAGCAGGCAGCAGTGCCGGAACCGGATGAGGAAAATCAGATCTGTCCGTCCCGACTTCGCTTCGGACCTAGAGTATGATGAGAAAGAGGCGTAGAAGGAGAGCTGCGGGCCGGGAGACACGCCGGGACCAGGAGCCCAACTCACACATCCGCCTGGTTCCGCTCGTACAGCGCCCGCATCTCCTCCAGCGCCTGCCGCAGCACGTCCGTCTGCAACAGCGGACACATTCATTCAGTGAGAGCGGGGCCCACCCCGCTGTCCCCGCTATTCCCGGTGTCCCGGTGCTCCCGGTGCTCCCGGTGTCCCGGTGTCCCCGGTGCTCCCGGTGTCCCGGTGCCCGCTCACCCGGAAGGGCGGGAGGTGCCCGCCGGCGGCGCGGTGCAGTTCCCGCACCAGCTCCATTGCCCGCTCCGCCGCCATCGCGCCCGCCCGAGCGCGGGAAACCCGCCCGCGCAACAGCCAATGGCGGCAGGGGCGGGGCCGGCCGCAGCCAATGGGAGACGAGGGGCGGGGCATTGCGGGACCACGCCCCCTGTTACCCGCGCTGAGCTGTGCCGCTGTCCCCGCCCGTGGGTGACACCGACCCCCGCGGGTGACACGTTTGGGGTCACACTGTGACACCCCACCCCCCCCCACCCCAGTTTTTTTGGTTAAAGCCAAAATCAGAGCCCTGTCACCCTGGCCTTGCAGCACAGAACACTTCTAACCTGCTTGCTCTGAGGTGASAGTGTGAGCCCAGCCCCTTCTTTAGACTTTTCCCTGTGGAAGCTCATGGGAGAAGCCTCAGTTTCCATCCTCCTGCTGAACTGAGAGGTCAGTGATATTTGCTGGGTTTCTGTTGCAGCACTGCAAGAGAAAATCCTAAACTGCCACRCARGTGACAGAACAGTTCAAGGAGCACAAAGCTGCCTACAGATTCTTCTGCCTGTTTTATAGTGACCCCCCCCCCCAGTTTTTTTGGTTAAAGCCAAAATCAGAATTTTTACCGCACGCTTGTCCCTARCAAGCCTGTTTTCCCCAGTGCTCTGGGCCGTTTGCGGGGTGCTGCACCGCGCTGCTTCTGGCAGCCTCCTCCCCGTGCTACCCCAGCCCTTCCCATTGCGTTTTCCCCTTTTGACAGCCTTCAACCTGAAACATGTCAAAACTGAATGGAGAAAAAAAAACCCCAAAAATAAAGTGAGGTGCGTTTGTGGATGGGACGGGCATTTTTTTCGCACTCGAAGCCCCGGGAAGTGACTCAATAGCCCTGGACCCCAGCTTGCCCTGCTCTAGGAATTCTTTTTCTCTGGCCATGTGTTTCTTATGGATACTAGACACAAAGCGTTTCGTTTGCAGCCCAAATTGGGAAGGGTGGAGGAACACAGTGGGGGCTTTCACAGCCCGGCTGAGGCGCCTCGGCGTGCTTTGTGCCCCAGCGACATTCCTGCTACCTGTGTTCAGGGTGATGTGGCACCTGCACAGCTGAGCAGGGACCGCGKCTGACTCTGGATGGAATGTTTGAAYKATCCCAACACCTGTTTCAGTSGGGATTTTCGGCATGCGGGGCGGAATTTCCAGAAATGCCGCAGTCGTCTGCCAGCTGGAGATGGGATTTTGGGGCTCTGTTCCCCAAAAGGAGCTGTTTCCTGGCCGCACTGTGCCTGCAGGGACCCCCACCCTCTCCCTCTCCACCCAGCCGGTGTCGCTGCAGAAGTGTCGCGTCTGGCTTGTCATTAATCATCGCGTTCTGCAGTGATAATGGCCCATSCGAGCCAGGAGAGATAATGGCAATAAACAGACATCCCCAATGCCAATTGTGGCTGCTGCTGAAAATTGGTTGTTGCCTCTTGCCGAGGGACAGAAATGTAGCTGAGCGGTGATTGAAAAATTCCGGGGATGCTGCCTTATCTTACGGCTTTGCCAGATTAAAAAAAGCCTCGCACATAAARATAGACCAAATGAATGAAGAATTTACAAACATCTATATTTTGTGTTAGGAATTGTGTTAAAATTAGGAAAACAGCTGAAGACACTGATTTATACAACTGTGACTATTTCAGGCAATGAAGGTTTACATATCACAGTTTAACAAGATAAAAGGTCTCCCACAAAATACATAGATGACAGACAACTCATCTGAATTTGACATAACACAGCATCAAGTACACATGTAATGTGATGAACAGTGCCAGGTCATTCCCCAGTTAGGTAACATACAACCTTTTGAATAAGGCAATTCAAATATAACTCTTAAKTCAAATCACAACATACCCAGGCAGCATGCAGGGAAAAGTCATTTATTTTGTATATTGGAATGACACAACTTGCAACATGTTTCCATTTTATGTAGTTAGAGCAACAGGATATAAACCATTCAAATAATATATATATATATATATTTATATATATCTCAAGTCAACAGTTGTCTTTACTGGAATAAAGATATTCTGTTTTTGGTAAAAATAAAACTATTTGAATTCACTAATTAACAAAATGCACAGTGATCAGAAACCCAATTCTTCTCACCATTGTCTTCCCTGGCTCGCTTGCATTTCCCTGTGACGCAGCCCCGGATTCAGAGGAACAAAGATTCCCTGGAATTGGTTCCCAGGGCTGCAGAGTGCCACCCACACCCCACGGACAGCACTTCTCCCGCCACACCCACCACACCCTATGGCTTGGAAACTGCTTTTCCCACCTCCCTTTCCAACCAAGCACACGCGCTTGACCTTGGGGGAGTCAAAAATTGAATTGCTTGTGGAAACACATTCACTGGAACGGGGCTTTTATTTCCTTTATTTCTTTTTTTTTTTTTTTTTTTTTTTTTTTTTTTTTTTTTTTTTTTTTTTTTTTTTTTTTTTTTTTT